>NC_051177.1:58827749-58935163 GCF_013339695.2 Rhipicephalus sanguineus
AGAAAGAAAGAAAGAAGAAAGAAAGAAAGAAAGAAAGAAAGAAAGAAAGAAAGAAAGAAAGAAAGAAAGAAAGAAAAAGTACGTCAAGCTCGCATACGCCAAGCTTCGCTTGTCCCCGTGTTCTCAGGGGCTCCTGATTTTTTTTTACTACGTGCATTTTCTCATTCACATAACACAGGATGTGGACGCCTGGAGTCAATCTTGCCTCACTAATTTTTTTTTAATTAGCAACACCGACCATATTTGCCTCTTCAATACCTAGGATTCTTTCATGCCTGATTGCGAACAACCGAGCGAGCTGAGATGCTTCTCCTATTCAAGCCACAGATGATATCATGCCCTTTCAGACCACCCAGTGAAAGAAAGCTATCGTTGTTGGTTGCACACAGAAAAAATCGCGCGGGTTTAGCGGCTCGGCGATTAGCCGTGGCACAGCGCTGAATTAGCCGGAATGGCTAATGAACGACCTGCTACACACAGCGATGTGCGCGCTCCTCTGCTGTTGTCGTATGGCGTGCGTCTTTGCTTGTCTGAAAGTGGCGGTGTGTCACATCCAAGGGGCTGAAAATATGCGGTGGTTTTTCGTCGAGCGCTGTGCTTGTAGTGTCTAAAGAAAAAAAATAAATATAAATACATAGGAAATGCATAGATGCGTGCTGACGAAAACACCTTTCCGAAATATACCACTACATATGTGGTAGGAACACCGAAGTCAACGAAGTGTAAGTAAATAGCCTAATGCATTTAGGCTTAGCATTAAATGTCATCATATGCTTCAACTCGACAGTAAGCTAGTCAAAATACAAGTACTCACAGAATTGCAGGCGCAACCTGTCATTGATCGTTGTGGAGACGGCTCAAGTTTATGCAAGTACTTTCGCCTCTGTTATTAATTAACTGATGGGCCACTTACCCAATGGGGCGGAAAAGGTGAGTGAATACATGCTCTTGCGCAATCTTTCTGGGAAAAAATATGAGACAAAAACATGCCACGGGGACGTAGAATCTTCTTTCGTGTATGCGAAATACCAGGGGCGTAGCCAAGGGGGGGGGGGGGGGTGGGGGGTTTCAACCCCCCCCCCTGAAGTTTTTCAGTTTTGCTTGCGTATATATACACGCGCACATGCAAACACACGCACGAATATACATAAAGTATGGTTGAACCCCCCCCCCCCCCCCCCCGAAAAAAATTTCTGGCTACGCCCCTGCGAAATACCTACAATTAGCGCAAGTGATCATTGCTGTTCCCTATATGTTAAATTTCGTTGTCCAATTTTGTTCTTTCGCGTTTCTTAAAAGAAGCGGTTCGCTTATTGAATATCAATATGAGAAATTATTTTTGTAAGTCCCATCAGAGACTTCCAGGATGTTTCCCCGATCAATGATGCAACGTAGACTGTGTTGTTGCAGATTGTGCCGCTCCGTTTTTAGCTCCTGCTCGCGTATCTCCGTTGTCATGGCGACTACCTTCTTAAGCTTTCGCTAGCATAACGACAACGCTGCTGCCGATTCCACATTAAATAGAAGAGTTCACGGTGCGCAGGAATTGCGGTTTAATGTAAGTAGCCGGTAACCAGAAATCATTTTGCTATTAAATGCGAAGCATTTCTTAGCGAACCTTTGGCACTTAGAGCGTTTCTATCTATCTATCTATCTATCTATCTATCTATCTATCTTCTTTCTAGCCGCCTACGTCTAGGTGCTCTCATGATCGCCTCCTTAACTTGGTGTAGACCAAAACTGGCATGGAAGGACAAGAAGAGTTGACGAATATAACTGTCGGGTCATGACATGAATAACGCGAAAATCCTGTCGCGTACGTCGTCAAACCCTTTCCTCCAGACACGTGTGGCACATACCCGTTTACCACGGGCCGCGGTGTACGGGTATGCGCCACAGGTGATTGAAAGTTTATATCTACCGAGGAAAGGCGAGAACAAGACATTAGTAACTTAAATGGGAGAGCGTAAAGAAAAACAGACATCGGCAGCGTTGACCCGACTAATGGAAAGAATGAAAAATAGGATCCCAGCAGGAATCGAACCCAAGCATTCTGCGTGGCAATCAGGTATTCTACCACAGAGCCACGCCAGGTATACAAACTGCTTTGGAAAAACAGCCTATGCAGGCGTAATGTCGGTGCAACGTCAATTGTGGTTGTGGTGCTGGCTATCTCATTTTGCAAGAAAGCAATAAACACTACATGATACTCCTACGATACAGGCCTCATATCAGATTAACGTCTGTGGTTCCGGTGTTGGCTCCGCTTTTATAGCAGTCAAATAACCATCCGATTTGTATTCCTATGATTCAGCAAGCTATATTGAAGCATTGCTCGACTCCGCAGGAATACATTAACGAAAGTTACGTATGATATTCACATAATCACACCGCAAAGTGCACTTAGTCCGCCAGACCGGCGATGTGTCCTCTTCATTTCCTACGAGGCTGGGCTATGGCCTCATGCTGACCGAGGACGATGCTAGATCGACTGGCAGCCGCTTTGTAGACTAGGCTACGTAGGCCACATACGCCCAGGTAGTCTACGAATACGACAAGCGCCATCCACTGATGTTGGTCTACGTAGCACTATCCAGGCCTAACAGCGTCGACGGCCTATACTTCACCAACGCGAGGGGTGACTTCAGGTTCTGAGATATCGCCGGCTCTATCGACAGACAATTTGTCGACGAAATGACGGAGGCATCCACGATTTCCAACAGCTGCACTATACCACATACTTCACTACACATGGACCCCTCATCACCGAGATTACGACCTGATCCAATAACAAGTCATGACCAGCTGCTGGTGCTCACTGACCACGGTGATGATGACCTTGTTCAATAACTGTCAGGAACCTCTTCCCCACATGCACACGGGTTCGTGAAACGTGCGTGCGTTCTACTTCATAAGGGACAAGTATAAGCACTAGATTTCAGCTTAACGCTTCTGGTGTTGGTAATACCCACGTTGCCGTTGGCAGCGTTACCCAACTGTAAACAACTGGTCATATAACACATATGCGGCGTTTGAACATATATGTGTGCGTATAAAATTTATACAAATCTTTAGCGTCACTTTCTCACGTTTCGCTCAATGAAAAAATTACGCCACAGTCACCTTCCCGCCGCATGCATCGCATAACATCGACTTCTCACGGTACGTGGGATTTGCCAAATTTTTTTTCTTCCATTTCTTCCTTGTTTTTGCATTTTTATAATATTCTAGCTATGGTTTTGGTTTGTTACTGCATGATACAAGTGAAACAAGTGCAGTTAGTCTGTGTCCACTGCTTCCTGTGCAGGGAGCTGAAGACGCTTGAAGCATTCACAGATTTTCTCGTTGATGAAAATATTTACTGTGAATAACACATGATAATAAATTAGTAATATTAGTATTATCTTATTTTTGACATGTTTGACTATGTAGCTTTTCGTCAAAGTTCAATCTGCTCCCGAGTTCAATTTTTTGAACGGCGACCAGTAAGCTTGGTGGAGAAATGAGTTTACTGTTATAGTTCCAAATAAGGCATCTAAGGTCATACTGAGGTAGCTAAGCTTGTTGGGAGCAACTATTTCACGAGAAGGCGAAATAAGCGCACGCTCTTAAAGTAATGAGAGGAAGCGAGAGAGAGAGAGAGAGAGAGAAAGATAGAGGCATGGAAGATAAAAGCGAAAATGCGCGGACGTAAAACATTTACCTAAAGTATACTAGCTTTATCCGCATTAGGAACATTAACGTTAGAAAACGAGAGCAAGTCAAACAACAACAACGATACTGATGCTCGGTTTTACTGTTGGCACTTGCGAGACGTAAAAACGTTTATAGAAAAAATTAAGCATCACAATTGCTTCTGTTATGTGGATTACCTTTTATCTGAAACTTATCTGATTCAAAAATAATTTTGTCAGGGAGCTTAATTAAGCTGGCAGAATAGTCACATTCGCTCTTCGAGCTTGTCGTAAGCGGTGCCTGCGGTTGCCTGGTTCGTACGAAGAAGGACGTTCTCGCAACTTCCGTTCTCGGTTGACCAGGCGTGCACGGCAGTTCCTCTTTCCGCATCATTGCCTCCTGGCAGCCTTTCGGTTCGTTTGTCTAGTTTGTTACTCTTTGCTCGCCATTTAGTTGCATGCCAGTGAATAGTACTGCTCGCGGAATGTGTGCTTAACACTATAGAAAAAGAAAAAAAGATCTAAACAAAGCACGGAAGGATGGCTTCCGGGTGCGTCCGGTCGAACGCTGGCTGGGGCATTTGATCGATGCTGAATCGTGACCCGTCTGGCGTTATGGGCTGGGCGATGGAAGGATACAGCGTCACGTGTGATGAAGCGCGTGTGCGGGAGTCTCTGCCGCTGTGAACAACTGCGCATCCTATTGGCTTCGGCTGGCTTTGGCTGACGGTCGGCAGTTAATCGAGCTTCGGCGGACGGTTGACAAAACGTCGGCCGCCTGGCTCCGGTAACCGATCGCGGCGCGGAAGTCCACGGCTGTCTGAAGTCGATGAACCAGCAGGATATTGCATCCGGACACCGGAAACGCGCTTCCCGATTTTCGACAACGATGCAAGCACAGCGGACCGCTTTAATCGCGCTACCAGTGTCACTGCTGGTTGCCTTATTTCATACGTCCATGACAACATCCTTGCACTGTGGCTCGCATCTTGCGCTAACTGCTACGGAGCAGTGTTGTCGCACGTTGCAAACTGTAGGGTGTTGCCGTAACTTAGATTTGCCGTCGGTGATGCGTCACATCCTATTATGGTCCACTCTATCCATTGCTCTATTCTAATATTATTTACACCTCCTCTTCCGCCAAAATCGCGCTCTTTAATATCATATGTGGAGTTATGTTTAGTGTACCTCCTCTGTTCATGTGCGTGCTTTGCCAGAGATGGCTGAAATTTTCATCGTAATTTGGGACAAGTCATCCTACCTGCTGTGGCTCCCATTTCCTTTCATCGTTACAAGAAAAAAGAACATATCTCTAATTCATCTAAACACCCGAAAGTTTCTCTTACTTCCCGTACTTGTCAAGTGTTCCTATAGCAGTTACTCTATGATTAATGCTTAACCTTCACGCAAGCTAGCGTTGTAGGACATTCTTTGTAATGCAATGAGAAAGTATTATTGCTGACTTATTGGGCAAACGGGCGGGCCTTTTCCTGGAGACATGCTGCATTCTGGTCGATATTGTTACTCTTTAGTGTACACCATAGGTGCACTGGCCGTCCTCCTCTCATGACGCTAACACTGATGACCGTGAGGCTCTAGCAACTAGCACGATTTTTTCGTGTCGGTCGTCCAGTGCAAAGCCTCAGCCTAAACAGAGCACACTGTCGAGCCTCATTCATGATCACTATTTACCGTTCTTCAAGTTGACTGGACGCCAGGCATTTCCAAAAGAGTTCAGGGGGAAAAACAATAAATACGTGCAAACAACCACTTTTCCTCGAGCCAACGTGCACATCTTTTTACTGCACATTATCATAGCACCGTACTGTAGCCGAGAGCTTCAACCTAAGCGTTTTTAAAGACGATAGTCTTTCTTGGGATACCTAAACGGAGAAATTTTGGTCTGTCTTCCTGTCTCTCTGTTTGTCGGCACGTCCCTCGATTGAACCACTTGCCCAAGGGCCAGCCATCTTGAACGGCTGACTAGGTTCATACTTGTGTACATTGTCGACCAAAAAGCGAACATTACGCTTATCTGAGGCGCAACATCATTAGGTAAGTATTAGGTGGTGTGTTCCTTTAATAGAAAATGCATACATACGTTATTCAAGACCCTAGTTTCTTAAGCTGCGCTGAAAATGCGACTGCGCGTTAAACTTGACTTCCTCCGTGCCCTCTGCACGAGCTCATTGTTGTGTTTCGGTTTCGGTTCTGTATTGCACTGTACGAATGCCATGGGGTGCCGCTCTGGCATTCCTGTTTTACCCAGGCGACGTGTAAATAAAAGAGTGTGTGGAGAGTACTCGTTGAGTGCGGAAGTTTCTTCTGCTTCAGAGCTTCGTGCCAAACCGCGTGTTCGGGCTGGCTGGCGTTCCCGCCGGTCGCGTTGGTCACCGCCAGTCTTCGCCTGCTGCTGCGCCGGGACTACCAGCCCGCAGCACAGCACTCATGTTTCCCGACGTATTGCCAGATGACGCCCATATCTCACGCAGCGGCTCTTCTATCGTCTTTAGACGACATTTGCAGCGAAGCACGCAGATACGCGGCCAATTTTTTATATCATCTAGCAACGTTCGTTGGTGCTTAATATATAGGCTTTACGAGTACTAGCTCAAGGTATATGCTACTGACCTCAGCGTAGCATTTTCTTCTTTTAGGGCTTTGGAATCTGCAGAACTGAAATGTTCTCAGCGAAGCGCGGCGTAGCAGCGGTCAGGCCGTGAATTTTAACATGCCGTAACGTCTGATATCTGCGTGTTCTTACGAGACCCGCATGTTTGCTCTACACTTTCGCGACAAGCGCTATCGTCCGCGCTTGCGCCATAAAAAAATGTGCATGTCATCTTTCTTTTTCTATTAATTTTTTTCAGGTGCATCACGTAGTACCTGTCTATAGGTTTGGGGTAAATTGAAGCGTATTGTCATGGATACGACGTTGAAAACAAAAAATAAAAACCCTAGGGCAGGCATAACATGTGCAAAGAAAAGGCAAGAACCGTATGAACAGAACTGCTATTTCTTCTTTATACTGGTTCAGATTTTTCTAATTCGTATCACGTACATACCCTTCCTTCCGATCTTCCCACAGTGGCCGAACCTCTTGGTTGGACAAATGGAAGGAGGACAAAGATGTTCGAAATTGCGAGACCGCATAGGTATTGCACAATGTGGTCATCGACGTCGTTTTCGTTTTCTTTTTTTTTTTTCAGAGTCCACACCGAAAATTATTCGCGCTATACGTCGTCGCTCCTTCTTTCGCCACCACTTTTTCGATTTTTCGTTTCCAGAATGATGACATGGTCTGGTGGCGACTGCCGTCGGCGATATGATCACAAGATGCCCAAGGCGCGAAGAAAAGGAACTTCTGCAGTGCCGTGCACTGTACTTATTCAATTTGTTCTCCTTGGTTTTTCTCTGCTGCACGTTTCTTGAAATACACGTTGTAGTGTAACTTCAGGCGGCTTGCTGATTTGGTTGTAGACAGAGAAAAGAAAGAAAAGCAGAAAAGAAAATGGAGTTTGACACGATGAGATGATCTGGCAAAAAAAAGATGCTCTCTCTAACCGATGAGCTTTTTGTGAAGTTGATAAGAAAGAAGGATAGCATATAGTACTCAAAAATGAAGAGTGGAAGAACATAAAGCAACTTTTATATATCGATGCACTGTCAGTGGTCATCACTGAAGTTTTGGCTCTGTTGCAACGCGTACGAGCAAACTACACATGTTTTATTCATTGAAGTGACGAACTTCTTTTTTCTTAGCAATTTACCCTGCGGAATAGATTGCGCGTTGCTGTTTTTTTTATGCGTGCATGTGTGTTTTTTTTTTTTCGTGGATGAAATGCAGAACTGACGCACTGTAAGTGCGTATACATGTATGTATATTCACTGATTGTATTACCGTGGAAGGCTTGAGTGGAGCCACACCTTGGACACGTAGACGTGCTTGTAGATGGGCGTTAGTACTTTGCCAGAGCCTGTGGGCGAAAACAGAAGACAAAAATTATGTCGAGCGACGGTCAAAGGCACGAACAACATAAGCAACCTACAACAAGCATTAATTCAGCACTCAAACAGCAAGCGGTCAGCGTAATCCGCCGTGGTAGTATCGCGGTTACGGTGCTCGGCTACTGACCAAGAAGGTCGCGGGTTCGATCGCGGCCGCGGCGGTCGCATTTTGATGGAGGAGATATGGTAGAGGCCTATGTACTGTGCGATGTCAGTGCAGGTTAAAGAATGCGAGATGACCAAAATTTCGGGAGCCCTCCACTAAAGCGTGCCTCATAATCATATCGTGGTTTTGGCACGTTAAACCCCAGATATTAACAATATGATCAGCGTATTCTCAAAACAGCGATAGGAGCCATGCACCATAGGTATACATGATTCACAAGGAGTTATAAATACGCAGAAGGAGCGCTCTATTGCATTATTTCTGTTATAGCTAATCACGACAGAGTGGTTGGCGCGAGAACTTGTGCTGACGGATGGATGACTACAGGATTGTGGTAATGATGTAGTCACTGTAATGTTTGTTTCAGCATGCTGGGACTCATGTTGAGGATACGATGCGAAATAAATATATGCTTCTTTTTAGAGATAAACGTAAGAAAAAGCCAGAGAGGATGGCAAGGCTAGCTTCTGTTTGCTATCCTACTCTGGGGAAAGGTCAAGAACTTATTCATTGAAGGTTACTGAAAAGTCGGTGAACAAGGCAGTTGATAACAATATCTGATCATTCCGCTAAAGTTTCCTTTATTCTGTGATGTAACGCTCTTTGATTGGGTGTGATGTTTGATCGGGCGAGGTATACTATTCTAACGCTTCTGCGTCATACCGTCAATATGACTGTATATGACGCATTAAACACGATGGTCTTACCACCATTTTTTGTTCTTTTTAACCATAAAGTGTTTTATGCCGGGGTCCACCAAGACTTTCATGACGTATTTCCGTCACGGAAGTACGTCAGCAAAACGAGTGCCATCAGATGGAAAAGAAAAAAATATAAAAAAAGTCCCGTTGACGGGAATCGGACCCATAACCTCTCGGTCCGCGATGATGGCTGGCGGGCGTTTAGCCCACTGAGCTACCGCCAAACACATTACGGCGGCTACATGAACGCGCCTTTTATCTTTCACACTTTCCTCTCACAGTGCTCTTGCATGGATGGATGAATGGATGCTATGAGCGTCCTCCTTTATAACGGGGTGGTGACATTTGTGCCACCAGGCTCGAAAAAAAAAAAAAAAACGCGCCGTTGCTACGACCGTCCCATTCGGCGCGTTTCCAAGACAAGTTTAATTCCGTCAACGCTTTAACACACCGTGAGGTAGCGCCTTTAGCCAAAGCCTCGCTCATAGCATCCATCCATATCGAAAAATAGCTCTCTGACACTCGCCTGGCTGTCGCACCGCGTTCTCCGCTCGTACTGTGAGAAGTAACGGCCAGGCTAGAGGGAACGCACAGCGCGCGTAGCGTTTCTTTTCGCATTTCACGACGCTTTGAAGGAGTGCATGTCGAGTATCAGTGTTTCTGATGTGCTTGTTGATACCAGCTTTGCGCGGGATTCACCATATGCGGCGTCCACGTATATGTTAAGAACTTCAGCTACCGCAAGGGTTAAATCATGATCATGGCCGTTAGTCGTCGTTACGGAGATGTGCCACTAAGTGTCAGCGTGAGTGCGATGCGTTCACATCAAGCGGTGCTATATCTGCCAAACAACAGTAGACATTGCACAAGCTCTCATATACCAATGTACTATAAACAATAAACTACTTCTGTGACGACACGTGTCACTTTCGTGTTATACCGATTCCTATGAGGGAGGGATCAACCAACCATCTTTTAGATGAAACGTATCCGCAACCTTATGGCTGCAGTGTTGTCATTCTGTGCTTCACATAATAATAATAATAATAATAATAATAATAATAATAATAATAATAATAATAATAATAATAATAATAATAATAATAATAATAATAATAATAATAATAATCTCAGGTATCGCGTGCCAAAATCACGATATCATTATGAGGCACGCCGTCGCGGAGGAATCTGGAAATTTTGCTCATCTGGTGTTCTTTAACGTGCATGACATCGTACAGTACACGGGCCTCTGGCATTTCGCCTCCATCGAAATGCGACCGCCACCGCTGCGATCGAACCCGCGATCTTCGGGTCAGCGACCGAGCACCGTAACCGCTACACCATCACGGCGGACTCGTTGGGTCCCATATACACTTGCGCGCTTTCTGATTCTGACGAGCTTATCATTGCGATAGAAGGCCCGAATATCCATCATAAACAGAGGGGGCGAAAATACGGTGATACACAAAGAAAAAGCGCGTTGTTCCACGTCCATCCTTTTCTTTTTGTACCGTATTATCGCCCCCTCCGTTTACCATGAACCAACGCCAACACGGCCAACTTTTTACTTTACTGAATATTCATCTCTGCAGCTAACATCGTTCAATTTTTAAGTCCTGTTGGTTAACCATCTATTGTCCAGCGGCGCACATTCTTGCCAATGCTGCGTTAGAGCGTGAAGGCATGAAACAATTTTTATACTGTCTGTACACATTCCGTGCTACAAAATATCAGCTTTAGGTTGGAAATGTACTATTCTAGGGTATTTATGTAAAACAAGTTTGCCGAAGAAAAAGCTGGCTCCGCTTTGTCAAACCTGCACAAAATGAAAGTCTGTATACAAGACAAGGGGGGGAAATGTTTTTCTCTAAACCAAGCTTGCCACGCCCCGCGCTTGATACTTTCCACCACCCCCCCCCCCGCTCAGCGGGGAAATGCCTCCCTGCTCCCATGCAGCAGCGATCGTTACTTCCTGGCTCGCGCACCCTCCAATAACGCATAGGCCTTATGCTGCAATCCCTCGCCAAACGGCCTATCTAGCCGTGGCGTGCTTTTTGCCGCTTAGGATTTAGAGGCGCCATCAGTTGTTCGATCTCGAACACACGCGTGGTGGCGCCACTGCGCATGTTTTACGGGTGGTCCTCCTTCTCCCGTGCGTCGCGATGGCGTGCTCAGCTAGGGAAATACTGTAAAAACTCGTGCATAGGACGCCGGGTTTTCTAGCAAGTTTGACAAGGTGTGACCCTTACACACACGACTACGTCAATTCTTGCTCTGATTTTTCCAACGACGAGTGCGATACCAGCCGTAATCCTCCTTGAGTGCACCATGCGGAAAAGCTCAGACTGTCATATTTATAACAAACTTATTAATTCATTCAATTCCATGCACACTGCGCTATTGGCTATTCGTCTGCATTGTAATAGCCGCTGTTGGTTTGGCTCAGTTCGCGAGCACATTTACTAATTAAGTCATCTTACGTGCCCCTCATGGCTGCAGAAATTATTGTTATTTTTTATGCTGTTATTAATTGCTTGGATTCGTCGATATATATATATATATATATATATATATATATATATATATATATATATGTATATATATGTATATATATATATATGTGTGTGTGTGTGTGTGTGTGTGTGTGTGTGTGTGTGTGTGTGTGTGTGTGTGTGTGTGTGTGTGTGTGTGTGGAGAGAGAGAGAGAGAGAAGTAGATGAAAAGGAAGAGGCAGGGAGGTAAACCTGGTCGTAATACATATGGGGAAGCGGCTCTTACACAGGTGCGGCCTATACGCAAGTATATACGGTAGAAAGCTACGGCGTGATGGGGAGAAAACGGCGTGCATCGGAGGCGTCCACCGCTGGCAGTTTCGCTATCCCCGGCCGTTTTCCTCAGAATGGCACCACATGCAGCTCCTGTACATGGTGTCGTTCCTGCTTGCGCCGCGTTCACCGTAGAACGCGTCAGTGCGTACGTTTTTTCGTTCTCTCCCCCATCGCTACGCGGCGCGACCTCAGTGCGGGTCTGTGGCCCGACTATTACGGGAGGCGACGTCAGTGGGCAATAGAATCGGGAATGGCGCTTCGCACACCTCGAGGACATTTTCGCAGCGCGTCCTTTACAGTTGTCTACCTTACGAAGCCTCCTGCTCCGTTTCATACCGTTGCTTCTCCCTGCCATATTTTTGCGAGTGTAGTTTGTTACCAAGGAATAGCATCTTTTAATGCACCACAGTAAAACAAGACTGCATATGCATAACAATCATTAACCTATACATCATTAAGTCCTCCCCCCTCCCCTTCCTCTCGTTTTCTGTGTAAATAGCATCTCGTTTGTTTGTGCTATGCCCTGGTGAAATCGACATTGCACGTGCACAACGTTGTTCAGAGACGAAGACTGACAGCATCTGTACATATGACCAGACACCTTTGCCTTATTGGTCTCGTTTTTTTTAACAGCGAAGCTGTTTAAGCTAGCCGTAATTTGGGTGTGCGGCCTATCAGAAGACTATCATAATCATACACGGTTATGTGCCACAGAAATTGGGTAACATCCACTACTCACGAGTGGTCTACTAAAAATGAAGAAGGCAACAGTTAGGCCAAGCAATGGCTTCGGAGCGATGCGGCGAGCCGAAGACTCCGAGTACGTACAACGAGAGAATACTATAGGGAACGGGAAAGGCAATGGCGGCTGCGAGATGACACCGAAGCGATGGACGGCTTACGCCAACGACGAGTACACCGTAGATCTATGACAGCTGCGAAAGCTCGGTTTCAGCGCGAGTTTCTGTCTCTGCAGTTTGGACATCCGTGTCGTGTCTGTGACTGTATGTGGTTTAACTCGAACCTCTGAGCGCTGAGAATCAATAATAATAATATCTGGGGTTTAACGTCCCAAAACCACGATATGATTATGAGAGACGCCGTAGTGGAGGGCTCCGGAAATTTCGACCACCTGGGGGTTTTTTAACGTGCACCTAAATCTAAATACACGGGCCTCAGACATTTTCGCCTCCATCGAAAATGCAGCCGCCGCGGCCGGGATTCGATCCCGCGACGTTCGGGTCAGCAGTCGAGCGCCATAACCACTAGACCACTGCGGCGGGGCCTGAGAATCAACGTAGAAACAACGTAGCATCACCTAGCTAAAGCCTAGCAACCACACAGAAGCATCGTGGAACTTGCGTCCCCTAGGTAAGGCCTAGAAACAACCTAGAAGCAACCAGATTAGTCTTCAGAATCGTCCATTTCGCTGTTTCTAGCCTTGCGCTTCTTATTGCGAGCTCCGCTTTTTTTAACACGAAAGTGTTTTATGCCAGGGTCCACCAAGAATTCAGTGACGTATTTCCGTCACGGAAATTACGTCGAAAAAATGCACACGATCAGGCGGCCAACAAAAACTTAAAAGAAAAAATGTCCCTGAACGGGAGTTGAACCCGCGACCTCTCGGTCCGCGACAACAGATGCCGGGCATGCTATCCGCTGCGCCACCATCACTACTCTGGAGGCTTCCCATACCCGCCTTTTATAAGTCACATTTTCTTCTCACAGTGCTCTTAGTCGGCAGGGTGGTGTCAGGATAACTATGTGGGCTAGTTGGTATCACACTGTGATAGAAAACTATTAGCGCAAATAAGCTTCTTCGTCCTGCGTCTTTTATTGGCGCTCGAAATTTTATATCATAATAGATTGGTGTCGCCGTCTGCGAGCGGTAAAATGAAGAAATGCATGATGACTGTGGCCTTCGCGATTAGCTCCTGCGACGCATCGTTGCGATACCCTGCTTGACAAGCTGGTTGCAGCACTGTGGAAGCTATACGAGGCTGCTTAGCCAATAGGAAGAGTATTCATCCGCGCCGCATCGTCTGCTCGGCACCCAATAATTATGGTGGCTTACCATAGCGTCCGCGCTTACGCGTTCAGCGAGTATAGCGAGCCCCAAGGAGGTTTCAAAAAAAATTTTTAAGCTCCTTCGCGAGCCCACGGCAGCAACCAGCGCTCTTAGCGTTGGGCACATAGGCGTGCGCACGGGGGGGGGGGGGGGTTAAAATCTGCCCCATACATTGACCCCCCCTAGTCACCTAAGAGGGGGGGGGGGGCGCCGAGAAGAACCTTCGTCCCGCCTGATGGGGAACGCTGCGCACGCCTATGGCTGGGCAGCAACAGTATAGCGCCGAAAAAAAGAAACAACATGGCAGCACACGTCGATGCTGGTTCCTTGCGCCTCGAAATTATGAAATCACCGTCGTCAGCTGCGTAGCCCTTAAGTTCTAAATCGACGCTTGTGTTTGCGTTATATTTGCGTCCTGATGCTTCGACAGTAATGTACTTGTGTCTATTTCGCACTCTTTCCAATATTCATTTTCAAGTTTTTGGTTACAAGGCTTAGCTGGTGTGGCTGAACAAACAGCTAATCTCAATAATAAGGACAAAACGTACCTGATACTTGGTCTCCAGCGTGAGATGACGCAAAAGGATAGCCGATTCCACCGTTTATTGCTGTCAGGACAGTTGGCAAGTAGCAATTGCGAGTCCGGATCGAATTGCGGGCGACCACGTCTGCATGGGTGCTGCCATGTTGTTTCGTCATCACAATTATCGGCAGTTACCGATACAATAATTAAATGCTTATGAACTACATGCGAATGCCGATTAGTGTATCCCGTACTGCTGTGACGTAGCACCTGCAAGAGAAACTCAGTTTTCTTAACCTTCAATTATAATGAAATTAGAAACATAACTATGTTTTGCTGCGCAAGCGTGTGGTTTGTGTACACCTCGTAGCTTCCACCCTGCAGCAACCAGCTTGTGAGACGGAGTATACGCGTCCGTCCCATTCGGCGCGTTTCCAATAGCAGAAATGCAATTTTGCCATTTCCTTAACACAGCGTGAGGTGGCGACCTTAGCCCAAGCCTCGGCCTTGCTCATAGCATCCATCCATATTAAAAATAGCTCTGCGACGCGTGCCTGCCTCTAACACCACGTTCCCCGCTTACGCTCGCCCCGAGAAAAATCGCGGCCGGGCTAGAGGGGCAGGGGCGTAGCCAGAAATTTTTTTTTGGGGGGGGGGGGGTCGCCTCCTTGATCTGAAGTGGGGGTCCGGCAGGCAAATGTGATCGAGCGTCATTTTGAGCTCTGTATGCCATAGCAAAAAAAATTTCGGGGGGGGGGGCACGGGCCCCGTGTGTCCCCCCCCCCTGGCTACGCCACTATAGAAGGGAGACACGACGCGTGTTGCGTGTCCCTCTAGTCCGGCCGTGGTGTTCTGTTTACTCTTTCACATGCCGCGGAATGGCGACCTTAGTCGACGCTCTTCTGGCTGCCACACCGCTTTCTCCGATTACGCTCTCTCCGTTAACTATTACAGCTACCACAAATGTTTGTCTAATCGTTGATTATGGACGTTAGTTGTCGTTATGGCGATGTGCCACCAAGCGTCAACTTGGGTGCATCCAAGTTAAACGGTGCTGTAGCTGCCAAATACCAATAGACATTGAGCAAGCCCTCTTATATCAGTGTACACGAAGCATTCAACTACTTCTGTAAGGACACGCTTTACTTTCGTGTTATGCCGATTCCTATCGCGGAGGGATCAACCACGTTTTTTTTTTTTTTATGTTCTTGCATCCCTGCACTATACATGTTTGTAGGTAGCGGGAATGTTTATTTCGGTTGTCCGCAGAATTTATACGCTTAGCATTTGTACATATATTGATGAGAGTTATGATAGTACACAGCTCAAGGCAAATGCCGTGCCTATCTTGTCCGTCTTATGTTCCTGTTATTTTTTAGCTCTCTTTTTGAGTGATCACATGAAGTAGCCTGTGTATGTTCTGTATTTCTCGGTGACTGTTTGTCACTTCGTTCATTATCATAGCCCTCCCGAATGGCATGCCTGGTGTACCGCCATGCAAACATTTCTGGTACTCAATAAACAAACCTGTATGTCTACCGTTACTCTGTAGCTGCAAGTTTTCGAATACTGTTTCCTCTGTCCTATAACGAGCGCGCTTTCGTACAGCGCTGTTGACTTCTCCATGGTGGTTCTGCGCGCATCCAACAACCTTGGCGCAACAAAAGGTGGTGGAAACTCGTTCAATTTCATATTTCATTGTGCAGCTGCATTTATTTGAATAAAGAACGTCACGTGTTCTGTTAGCACGAGTGTTTTCCGTATACTATGGCGTCGCCTTCACCGGCGCTCGAAAGTTTCTCTGTTACAGTGTGTTTTATTTGTCATTTCAGATATTCAGATCGATCACTGAGAGCACGAACGAACTTCGAGATTGGTTTGGCGGTTCGTCCCGTCTCGCTTTCGTGACTCGCTTTTCTCATCTCCACTCCTCCGACGAAGGCCAGCTCCAGGGCTATTCTGCATTTCACTCCAGTCTGCGTGCTCGGAGGGCGGAGGCTGTCTGCCGCTGTGAGTGAGTATACGCTTCGCGTTGTCGCGTGCATAGCAGCGACGAATCGATAAAGTGGAAGCGCGAGTAGCGGTGTGGGGCCGCTGAAAGTAGCTAACTGGAATTGCTCGCGTGCAGTTAGATACAGAAACCAGGTGTGCGCGTCAGTGCCGCATGTTCCGTCCGGTCTTGTTGTAAGAACTGAAGAGCCTGGGAGGAAGCTCTATTCTGTGAGATACACATTTCGCAAAGAGCGTTCCTATTTGTCGTTCTTTCTGCCCTTTCGTCTTTAGATACGCTGTACGCATGTATACAATAAAATACCAAATATCCCGAACTCAAACCTTGCTCCTCCAGCACTATTGATGTACTTCGATCCACACCTCTATAATTGCAAGCACGTCTCAACAAAGTCAAAGGTGCTGTATTGTCCCTTTCCTACGATGGTGGAGGCTTTCGCGAAAGTTGCTATTAGCGCTTGTTATTTTATTATAATTACAACATCAAGAGCGAGACAGGGCGGATGAAGAGTGGGTTTAATATCGAAAAACTGTTGGTAAAGGCATAGAGCGCAAAAGAGTCGTTGGAAGCCAAACACGACTTCTGACCAGGCTTGCTCAGATCGAGATCTTGTAAACAAACTGCTGGCAGGTACGTTGCGCAAATCTTGATTCACGAGGCTGTTATTCATCCTCCTCCTCGTGGCTTAACTACGTGCTTCAGAATCATTCGTAGCCCAATTCGTAGCGCCAGTTTTAGTAATGCAGTTATCTAGACGAAACTCAAAGGAAGATGGCAACAGAGTCAAATGAGATAAAGATGGTGTCGGCGATACGTGACGTGTGTCCGGTGAAAGTTCTCACGGAGAAGACGTCAGGCAAGTTGCCGAACCATGAGAGGACGTGAAACAGGAGGATTAGAAAAGGCTGAGAAGGAAAGAATGTATCCGTGCGCGGGCTGCAGACCGGACAGCCGCGGCGTCGCCGCGCTGCTCGTAAATATCCCATGCACTGAGGTGCACACCATGCCCCTTCGGGGACCACGCTTGTAGCCTCAGAGGGCTCCCTTCAGCCTCCTACCCATGGAT
This sequence comes from Rhipicephalus sanguineus, assembly GCF_013339695.2. Lineage (NCBI taxonomy): Eukaryota > Metazoa > Arthropoda > Arachnida > Ixodida > Ixodidae > Rhipicephalus > Rhipicephalus sanguineus. Next base: position 58,844,795 of record NC_051177.1, read on the forward strand.
CGCGGCCGTAATGCGTCGCCCTAGTCCCTCGGCTGTCACGAAAGACTCTCTGACTCTTCGTGCACAACGGACGTCCAGCTCCCGCGCGCTCAAGGACTCACCTCCCACAACGTGCAAGGCGTGTTCCCGCTCGCTGTTTCACGATGTGCTGTATAGTGAACTACCATGACAGCGTGCGCATGGAACCATCGCTGTCTCTTCAGGAATAGCAGGGTTATTCTTACGCGACTGCAAAGGCAGATGTATATGAGCATGCCAAAGCGGCAGTGTAGTGTCAAAACAGAATGTAAAATGCTGCTGGACTTCCGCTTCTCGAACAGTCACAGCACTATTTGATTAGTAGTCGCCTCGCTGCTAATGCGTTTATTCACCTCAATAGCCTAATATTAATGCAGAACTTGTCGTCCATTCTTTTTTCTGTGGCATTCTATTTGGATAAGAGCGCAGCAATCCACATGTTGATGAAACTACGGAAGAACACTGTGATTGTCAGTTCAGCAGTACATCCTTTCGTAAACACCAATAGCGTCGCCGCGGAGGACAATACAGTTTGCAAATGCAGATCTTTACAACAGCAACTTTACCTAGCAGTGGTGAGGGCGTCCGTAGGTTTTACCAATTATGTAGGTCGAACGCACATTTTGGAATATATTTGGAACGACCCGTTTTATAGGATTTATCGAACAATACACAAAAACTGCGTTATTTGCAACGAATATTTGAATCTATGTTGATGAAAAGGTGGTGAAGGAATGTTTCTAAAATTTTTAGGTATACCTAAGCGGAAAGCCAATTTATTCCCTCATAAGTGTCTCATGGCACTCCTCCCTAGAAAATTAACTCCTAAAGTTTGCAAAACACAAGTAATGTGTTTGCGAGAAGTTCGACATTAGTGGTGAAATTGGCGCTTAAGTTAGGCTACACCACACAGCCATGTAACCATGTTCGAAGTCGAGCAAACATCGTCACTCTCCTTGAACAAGGCAAAAGATCGAGCTCGGGCACAGAAAGAAATGTTCTGGCAAATCTCCAAAGCAGCCCTTCTTGCCCCGTCAACTGCACGCACAGACGAAATGCGATAAAAAAAATAGCTATCCTCGCCTGCCAGTCCGGTTTGATAGCGCGGGCGGGTGAAAGGGGAAAATGTGTCATTAAATAGAGTAAGAAAGAAAAAGAAAAGCGGAAAGGCAATTGCGGAGAAGTTGCGACACCACAGCAAAATAACAAAAACAAAAGATGAGCCGCGATGGTCAATTTTCCTTTCCTACTGGTTCATGCATCTCCTCGTATACGCTCGCTGGCTTAATCGGACACTCAGGCTCTAGATCAAACTAAAACAAATAACACCAGACAAGGGAGACTGAAACAGCGGCCCCACTCTTGAAAGCTGTGTTGCTTCTTTGCGGTGGTGCTGGCTAAAACATTAAATTTTTTTTTCCGCCTTGCTTGTTCAGCCCCATTTATTTATTTTTTTCAGCATCTCTTGGTCCCATCTCACTCCTCTTTTCATGTGCAAGTTTTGTAAGGGCACAGTAAAGGGCACAGTAAAGCAAATAAAGTAATCTAGGAGAGATCAGAAACTCATCAGACTACGCACAGTAGTTTCAATAACGTAGTAGTTTCAGCAGCACAGTAGTTTCAGTGGATAACGTTGAACTATATATAGAGGCGACATTCACGCGAACTCTTTACTAGCTGTGGGGCTATAATATTACGTTAAATGGGCTTTACCTTAAGCTTTAACACTTTCTTTTTCTTTCTTTCTTTTCCTTTTTTGTGTTTGTGGCCTGAACAACGCATGGCATCCTAGAATTTCGGCACAAAAAGCCGTAATTGTAGAAAACTAAAATTAATGAATCCGTGCTGCACCTGATATGGGAGATAAGGAAACTCAGCTATTTGAATCACGGTGTTAAGTCACAAAAAAACAGGTCAGGTATCAGGTCACGGTGGACCTTATCGTGGACGCGCTTTCGTGTGATGATAAGCTAAGAGCCTTCTCTTTAGCCTTCTCTTCGCCTTGAAGCTCCTCACCAGTTTAAAGGGGCCGTCATAGGATACTCCACTGCTGGCATGCTAGTGCATGGCGTTCTCGCTGTTAGTGTCGCTCTCGGTGCCGTTGAGCTTAATGGAGCCAACCACCGCGGGCACTGCTGAGTTTCGCGGGCGTGTCTGGACCTCCGTGCTTCCTCACACCCCTGAAAAAAATGTCTCTTCGCTAGCGAATTCAAAATGGTTCAGAAAAACGTCGGAATGAAAAAATCGGTGCCCCGACAAGAAGGCACATCATCTTCTCCCCCCCCCCCCCCTCGCTTCCCACGCCAAAACAAGAAAAAGTACGTAAGACAATACACGAAGCCACGTAGCACTCGTTGACTTATGTAGACAGGTCCTTAATTAAATAGCCAGGCTTAATAAAAAAAGAAAAGAATGCAGGAAGCTTGTCCTGCGTAAATCTGTATTGAAGTAGTGGTGAAATGGTTTCCATACACTGAATATACGAATTCGAAAGATGATGTATTTGGATACTCAGGTATACTTCAAAATCTTATAAACATGCGTAGAAAGGGCCATAATACTGAAATAATTGACATATCACAACAACCCTGTGCGAGTGAGCTTGCGAACGGCAACACTGAATTTACTTTCTCGATACACCAGTACAGATAATGATGTTGTCATTAGGATAGAATCATAAGGACATCATGGTGGGAAAGGCGCAATAGAGTACCTCTGATTTCGTTCAAGTCTCGTTGCAATTATAGAGTTGTAGATAGAAGTACATCAATACCGCCGGAGAGAGAGAGAGAGAGATACGAAGAGGAAAGGCAGGGAGGTTAACCAAGCTTTGGCTCGGCTGGCTACCCTACACTTGGGGTGGGGGAAGGGGGAGTAATAGAAAGGAAATGGTAGAGAAGAAAGAAGAAGAGTAAGAAAGGGATGGATGAACAGCGTGAAACTACACAACACGAACTCGCGCTGTTAGTTCACAGGCGCTCGTGAAGTCCGGTGGTCCTCAAGAAGCACAAGAGGGCTTTCGTGGCCTTGCGCATATGCGAGACCGTAGGCCAAGGAGAACGTGTGACTATGCACCCTCAATTTACAACCCAGCTATTTCTATTAGGCGCACTTATGGAGAAGAGTTCTTTGCAAAAGCATGGAAAACTGCGTACTTCCTTCTCCCTTTGCGAGGCTACAAAACACGCGCTGCGTGTTCTTTCGCCAGATTCAGTGGGCTCCGGCACTTTGCGAAAAATCTGCCTTCTTTTCTCTTCAGTATCCAAACTCATATCCGTTCTGCGCAGACCTCACCGTTCTTGGAAGCAACCATCAGAGAGCGCAGAAGTTGCCCACGCCGATTTGCCGTTACTTTGCCTGATACACCTTGCTACTAAGCATCGACGTAAAAGAAAGAAAGAGGAAAAGATCGGAAGCTAACCGGACCACACCAGTGTGTATTCACAAAACACGTGTTACGCTAAAAATTTTCCTCAGAAAATGTTTCAGCCAATAAGAATACAAGATACATGATTAGCGAAGCCAGCTGACCAATGGGAAAACGCACTTACGGAAGAGAAGTCCTGTGAACTCAGCCTCAGTTCTCGTATGTATACGGTACGTGGGGGTAAGCTGAAAATGACCATAGCAGAAAGGGAAGTGACGGCTCATGCAGAGTACGGCACCGCGGCTCTCCATATGCCACCTGCGTCCAGTGTCCCAATACTGGCGGTCCACACTCTAAGCCAGGGGTCTCAAACACGCGGCCTACGGCCCGTGGCTTCATAAGGAATAAAATGTTTGTGTCTTCGCTGAATAGCACTCGCATTATTTACTCGCCTGTTGCGAGTAATAACGCTTCATTCATGTAGAGAGAGAGGGAGAGAGAGAAGGAATGTAGGAAAGGCAGGGAGGTTAACTATAGACTATGCGTCCAGTTCGGGTAAGCTACTGGAATGGGACTGGTCTCAAGCATATTGTTTTCCCGTGAGGCTCCCCATGTGGCCACGCTGTGTTGAAACATAACCGTAGAACAAAACCTCTATATTTAGGAATCGGCTTCCAGATTTAAGTCATTCCGGAGATCAGTATCGATATGTTTCTCTAATCCTGACGCCAAATCTCCTTAAAAATTATTCATATATGGGAAGCGCGTTCTTTCAAATGGCAGCGTTATATAACGTATTTTTAACCCCCGCCTTAGGATAACAAAGCACAGCGTGCTTACTCTGAGAATAACTGTTTGCCGAATATACAATGTTATTTTACAAAGCTACATTGCAATCGGTTACCTTCAAACTTAGGGTTGAAAAGGGAGGGGAATGTATAATAATAGCAAGCCCGTTGAAAGCATTTACTTTGCTATGCGAATCGTGCTCTTTTCGCATTGCCTCAGCAAGTAAATCCGATGTGAGCAACGCAATATTGCGCGTGCACTGGAAATATACTTCCTAAAATACGCCGACAATGCTTGATTCACTTTTCCGTTGCATGTGCCACTTCTTTTTCATTCATTCAACCTTTTTCTTTTCTTTTCATTTTTTTTGTTTTGCGCACTCTCTCCTATTAGGCTAGTACTGTCGCAGCAGAAACTCCGGAAGTTTCACCACAATTTGCGTTCTTTTTTGTGCTCCCTCGTGCCGCATTATTCTGTAAGCGTGCAACCGAAGCGCTTACACCGCCAGACAAGGCGCTCTGTCGGATAAGGAGACCATGCTCCAAGCACGCTCGCCTCTGAGGTGCACGGATAACAAGACCGCCAGGGATGACAGCAAACTGTTCGGCGAAGTAAATAACTGCCAGCAGCGACGTCCTCTATTTGCAGGCGTGCTACACTGTGCTCTTTGCTGCAACGGGGCCTCTTCCCCGAGAAAAGAAGCTTTACGGTTAGGAAATCCTGCGCCTACGGGGAAAGGCCGGCTTTCTTACGAGCTTTGCTGAGCGTGATCGCGGTTTTTACGTCGCGTGCCGCTTGTTATCAACACAGCCTGTCGCTACCGCCGCTTCTTCCATTTGTTCGGTTATGAAATGCTTGTAGAGCGTTTCTTTCTTTCTTCTTTCTTTCCTTTCTTTCCTTTCTTTCTTTCTTCTTCTTTTCTTCTTTCTCCTCCTCGTCTCTTCTTTCTGTCTCTTTTCTTTCTTCTTTCTCCTTTCTTTCCTTTCTGTCTTTCTTTCTCCTGCTTTTTTCTTTCTTTCTTCTTTCTTTCTTCTTCTTTCTTTCTTTCTTTCTTCTTTCTTTCTGTGCCCGCTACGGTGGTCTAGTGGTTATGGACTGCTGACCCGCAGGTCGCGGGGTCGAATTCCGGCCGCGGCGGCCGCATTTTTGATGGAGACGAAAATGCTTGAGGCCCGTGTACTTAGATTTATGTGCACGTAAAGAACCCCAGGTGGTCGAAATTTCCGGAGCCCTCCACTACGGCGTCTCTCATAATCATATCGTGGTTTTGAGACGTTAAACCCCATTAATTATTATTATTATTTCTTTATTTTTGCATGGATTGCTCAGTTGTACGATGGGAGATTGCAATGTTTCAAAACACGAATGATTCTTGCTTTCAATTTGATAAGTTTTGAACGTGTATGTGTAAAATCGCTAGCATTGAAGATTTTCTAACCGTAAAGATTTTGTAATGGCAAACTTAATGCGGAACTAGAATAAATCAATCATCTTTGATGACCCATTCTCCGCTTTTCATTTTTTTCTGATGATTCTGCTCTTGGTTTGAGCCCATAATCACCTTTATCTGACAGCAATGCTTGGGAAAATTGATTGCCGCGCCACTACAAAATTTGCATTGTATCTTTCTACAACAAACACGTCCGAATCCTCCTAAAATTATTTTCCCCGCTTCTGCTTGGTTCTCTTTGTCAATGATTTTCAAGCTTCGTCGTAACACTTAATTAGGGTGCTTTGCAACGTTTGTAATCTTTCTCGTAAACAACGCAGGAGCAATTTATCGCGAACCTAAACTCAAAAACAAGGTGTTTTTTTTTTTTTTTTTTTTGCAGTGTGGCACTCACTTAAACCAGGCATGGCGCCGCTCCTGTAAACAACTATTTTGACCCTGTAATAAAAACACGAGGAAGGTTTACATATGCCATACTACTAACGAAAACTTCGAGCCATTACTTGGCAGATAACCGGAGAGTATATAAATGATAGTTTTTTCAACGTTGAACATTCCAAAACCTTCCTTTCCTCAAATGCGCATTGTGACGACGCCTACAACGATATACCGAAAAACGCTCCCAAAATATGTTTCAGTCACTGGAGCAAGCGTTAAGTTTCGTAATTCGATTTCTTTTTTTGACGTCAACACGCATCACCTCTCGGATAAATAAAGTAATGAACAAGGATTTGCTAGAGGAGTATATGGTGAGCCTCCTGCAAAGTGCCAGAACTCGGAATTGCTAATCCGCCGTGTAATCTAAGAAGCTGGGTGGAAGCGTCGCCCCTTTTGAGAAACCCCTGGTTGCACAAACGAACCCTTCGTTTGAGGATGAACAGAGCAAGCTGCATAAACTTCCAGCGGAACCCAGTTCTATATCTTGAGCAGAAATAGTACAAATGCTCGGCTTTTCGTGCCACCGTAGTGATTTGCTCATTGTCGATATTTCTGAACACAAGATTTTAAAAATTAGATACGTTATAGTACGAGAGAAACATGTGCATGTGCGCCCCGCACTGTGGTTAAAATACATCGAATTTATTTAATTCACACTGCACCTAATGAAACGCTCGACAAGTCCGCCGTGCACTTGAGGATACATCCATAAAGTTGCACACAACCTCCTCCACAAGTGCTGAGGATATGGAACTGTAAAAGGATCATTCAAATGCAATGTAACAATACTCGGTAATTTACCTATCGCTGACGGTTGGGCATAGGAGTACAGCCTTTGTTGTTTTCAATGTTTTATTAGAAGATATCAGTATATCTAAGATTTATGGTAAATTTGATTATCCTCCTAAATAGATACGTATTATGTAAGTATAAAATTACCGTCAAGTCATGTGTCCTATGTTATGCGTGTGTACTTTCTTTTTGTGCGCTAGTCAACAAAACTGTGCGTGCTTTTACATGTCCCCTCGGCCAATACGAAGTACCTGAGGTTATGAGGTTATATAGGCACATTTATGAGCACGTTTATTTTCTGTGGCTGCTTGAACTGGGCCCATATTCACAAGAAGCACTTACGCTATAGTTGTTCGTAAGAGAAAATGTTAGCCAGTCCTCATGCGGGACAGATCATTATCAGAGGCAGCTGACCAATTAGAGAGCACTTACGAAAGAAAGTTCGGTTAATTTGGCCCCTGACGTGCAGAATTTTCTGTTCATTCCGTGCTCTTTGTACGTCTGTGGCACCTGCGGTGTACTTCGCGATCAATCTTTTTTTTTTGTTAGTTCCAAGCAACAAGGAATGTATGACGTATGTATGGTGTAAGGTGTCAATAGCATCCATTATTCTATCCGAATAAAACGAAGGAAAACAAAACAGGAGCATTACAATCATTTCCTCGTGTAGTACGAAGGACGGACTGGCCTGAATGGACGGAATGGGTACCAAGGGATAGGAGACGTAGCCGAGGACGACAGAGTGTTACATGGAGTGACGAAATCAGGGAGTTCGCAGGCATACAATGGAACCAGATCGCACAAGATGGACTAAATTGGAAATCATTGGGAGAGGTTTTCGTATTGCAGTGGACATAACAATAGGCCCGGAAATGATTATGGGTCGGTCGCCCAATCTGGTTGGCCTTCAATACCGTAACATGAAAAATAACTATTCTGCTAGTATTCGCTCATGTGCTATTCGGTGCATATTTGGTAACAATGTAAACTTGGCGCCGAAAACGCGACCACGCAGGAACACAAAGACAAGGCGCCAAGACACAAGGCGTCAAGTTTACTTTGGTACTTTGCCCTAAGGCCGAACTATTACACCGTGAAATTGCGTTCTTTCAATCAATCTACACATAAATATTTGAACAACCCGTCAAGGTATCCGAGACCTGAAAAATTCTTCGCATTCTTTCGACTACGCCTCGGCAGAAGCGGGCTACAAAACAAACACAGGGATAGTAATGTATACAGAAGGAAACTACCGCTTTCGCCGATCTATAGAAGCGATGATGCGACGTTCAATATAAGCGGCGGTTTCGCGAGAACGCAAGTGCACGTCTACTGGTTTTTATAGCCGGCCACGCCTGTGCCACGCTTTCCCGCCGAATCAATGTTGTGCTCGGGCTCATTTGTCACTGTCCTTTTTGCAGCGTATGCGGCCTGCTTTGCTCCATATAGAATAGTTACTGTCGTGTATGTTCTGCAAGGCACTCCCGCTCGCTCGCGTAGCATGCCTGCACGGCGAGCACGCTATACATCAACTATACACTTCCATTTGCCTGGCGTCCGGAGGTTCGGTCAAGATGCCACGCAATTCGCTATCAAATTATGGTATTAGCGTATCTGTGACAATTTTTGTTGCGTTAACGTTTTCTTTCTACTTTTGTTTTATAGTGATATTGTGGTATAAATAAGCTAGTCAGACTTGAGTTGCATACGTCAAATTATCACTGTACTTTGCTTCCCGCACTTGCTGTTGACGGCACATGCGTCATCCCTTCGATGTACGAAAAGCAATTTATCTTATTTTTCAATTAACATGTGTTCCTTTGGAAATTGTGTTTTACCTTATTTTACGGTATTTCTGGTTTGTGGTCTGGTGCGTTTGGTCCAATATGTATTTGTGGTCCAGCTATTTCCTGACATTTTTTTATATCTTGGCTTTGCAGTAGAAGAGAGTGAAAGAGAAGAGGAAAGCGGGCAGGTTACTCGCAGTAGGAGATGAATCATTCTGTTTGCAAGCCAGGACAAATCCTTCCCAACAGTATCGCGATCAAGCGCGTTTCGAGAGATAAAGAGAAAAAAAATAGACATTATGGTTTGAATAAACGTCACTCAACATTGGGCAAGGGGTGTAAAAAGAGAGGGAGAGAGAAGGTGTTGATGATGAGGATGAAGGTGACAGTGAAACAAGAACCTGAATGCACAAAAGTTCTTCAAAGCGTCTCATCTATTTCGCTGTCATGCAAAAATTTGTTGAGAGCTTTATGAAATGTAATGGCTGCCGTGGGCGATTCGGGCAGCTGACGAATAATGAATGTGGCGCAGCAGAATATGTGAGTAGAGCTATGTGTGTGCATTGCACAGCGAAGCGCGATACCTGAATTATTTACATATAACTTCGGCATTATGCGCGTACGTGAATAATACAAGGCTTCTTAAGGATTAGAGCATTCGGGAAGTTTTCTGACAAGGATACGACAATGAAATACAGCATAAGAGGAATCTATGTAGTAAGCCTCATCACCGCAATAAAGCTTGCCGTCAGCTACTAGCATTCGAAAAAGTAAATACAAGTGCTCGACTTGCTGATGTGACGTGCGCACAATAGAAAAATTAGAGCATATCCACGGGTGAATGATGAAGAGCTTGGGCGAAGCTCCTGAAGCAATCATGGTTACATCGTGAAATGTTCAGTGGTTTCGCCCAACAGTAATCAAAGCGATACGCCGCTTTGATTACTGCACGCCATTTAGCGTTCAGGGTGCCGCAGCTTTCTTTCTCTTTTTATTTTCCCTTTTTCTTTCTTTTTTTCCTTTTTTCTTCTTATTTTTCTTTTTTCTCTTTTTTTTTTGCACACACATTGCACACATCTCTATGGGACAGCGCCATCTAGTATATAGTCACCCAACTGCAGTTTGCATGCATCTCTATGGGACAGCGCCATCTACTGAATGATACGGGAGACGCGACGGCAGGGGAACGCCGGATGGAGCGACGACCGATCAGGTGATGCTATAAGGAGCTTCGCCCTAAAAAGGTGACATTTCTTTGGCTGCAAGGTTACAATTTAACGTTGGTTTCTTACGAGCGTAATTGATCACGCCACCATACGCATATCGACTGGTGTGATGCTCTGAGCACCGTTTATTCTATTCGAGCGACGTTTCAGCGCTACTGCGCCGCCAGTATAATGCTCCGTATGTCCTGGGAATACGTCTCGCTCCTTCGATTATGAACCACTTTACAGCGCCTGCATCATATTGCGAAACTTAAAACAGCAAGAAAGAATTTTTAGCAGGCGTAGCCGAGGGGCTTCTAAATTTCAGCAGCTGCGCTCGAAAAGCGTACTCCGGTTGCCCCCCCCCCCTCCTTTCCTTATTTTATTATTTTTATTTAGATTTTTCCGCACATATACCCATGTTGAGCTATGAATATATATTTGCGGGTATAACCGATTTTTCTCGCTCTAAATGTAGTTAATAGCGAAACAACAATTTAGACAAGGTCAGAAGACTGTTTCGAGACATTCCTGTTACGATTGACCACCAGAAAATCCATGAAAAGCCCCTGTATTTATTGTTATTAGCTTTCCCTATTTTTAACGTTTCGTGCTCAGCGCTGACGTCCGTTTAAAAGAACAGGCACACAGACGATTGGTAGCTACGGTTGTCGGTTTAGCTTTTCTATAAGCGTGCGCTGCAGTCGAAAAAGCGCGAATTTCGCGAAACTTGGTAACGATGGTGTACAACCTCTTGCTGAATCTGTCCAACTCTCCGCCGAGAAGATGCGAAATTTTGACAGATGATGACGGCTGGAAACTAGAGAGCTCAGAAAACCGCTCACTGGACTGTTCGTTTAAAACAGTGCGGCGAACTATTTTGAAAGAGTTTGTTTTAAGAAGAAAGTTATTTTTTATTAGTGTTCTCTTTTCATTAGTGTTCTCTTATACGCAGCCTTCCATAAAGTTTTCAAAGCCTTATTCGTTCTACTTTGATGTAGCCTGCGCTACTTGAAGCTTCCACATTGCATGGGGTGTACAACACAGCGCTGTGTACAACACAGCGTTCTCTTTTTAGCTCTATCTCTTCTGGTGCGGCCGTCACATCTGCTATTCTGCCAACAATAGCTGTGGATACCATGCCATTCGGGCTGAAAGAAACAGTTACGGCGGCAGCGAAGGCGAACGTAGCTGTAGCAGCAATAGTATTAGTGCTTTGGGAAAGTAGTCGGCGTACCTTAAGTACACTTTTAATCAGGACACGCTTAAAGTGATAAATATAGCCAGGAAACCGGGAATTTTTGTCTGGTTTCCTGGATATAGCCAGCATTTAACCAGGACCTGATTAGGAGTGTATAGGGGATATACATTTGGGGTGTCTAGTGAACATGCTAGTTGCGTTTAAGGATTTGCACAGTGAACATTTCAGTGCACAGCGAGAGAGAGAGAGAGAAAGTGATGATACCGCGCACGATCGCAGCGCACGCGAATCGTACACTATATGGAAGTCATATTTTCAAAGCGTATGCACATAATCTCTATGGCGTGGTTAAGGATACGTGCAAAACAAAGGTTGAGTGGAAGCAGAAAGAAAAGCATGAACCTAGAAACGAAAACGACGAATAAACATCAAGATCACTAACGCTCGTTCGTTGTTCTTACCGATATTCTTGGGGAATGTGGGAAGTATGCGGCGCTGGGTTGCGTAGCGTTCAGCACCACGCATTCCCACACATACACGCACACGCACAGCCTCTGATCCCTGGGCCAGTTGACGCGGCTGTAGCTTTCTTAAGGCACAACTCGGGTTGGTACCGCGGAGGCGAACCGCATCGCACATTCCAGGGAAACGCCCCTTTCGTGTTAAGGCGAGATTGAGGACGCTATCGCGGGCGAAGTCGCCGCATGCGGTTGGTCTGTGCTGCGTATATTCTTGTTTGGGCAACCAACCGTGCGCCCGAGAGAACCGCGGTAACCCTTGCTCGCGTCGCAACTTTGTATACAGCTTGGGGCTTTTGTGTCTTCTTGGAACACCCGAGCACCGTTTCTTTTAAGTCAGGGCACCATATGGCCTGCCAGTGTAGATTTCTTCAGATCCGTGAACTTTCTTTTCTTTTTCCTCTCCACGAAAAGTGTTTTGCTGCTGTTTATCACGAGCTCCCCTCTTTGTAAACGTTTTTCACAATCACTGTGTTGTTTTCGAAGGTCTAGCCGTTTGTATTTGTTTACAAATTAGGGCACAACGCTCGCGGTGTAATAAACACGCATTGCGTTCATGGGTAATTGGAGGAACTGTAGAAGCTACGACACCTGAGTGTTTGGTAAAGTGTTCTAAGCTTCCGCACTTCACACGTGGTCAGTGAAGTGACGGTGGCTAGTGCTTCGAACATATGCACAACAATGCAATCTTTTTCTCATTTATAAACGCGAGGTTCGATCAAGGAAACAGATTAACGTAGTTTGGATGCCGTCCGATTTGTGCGACAACTGAGAAGTGTCTACGCATTTCAGGAATGGAAGCTTATTCCACAGCCTTATTAATGAAAGATTACATGAAAGATTACAATCGTAGAATAGTATGTTATGGAGGAAATTTGGCGGAAGCCAATCAAGATGAAAAAGAAGCACGAATAACTTGCTCCCTTCCCAAAAATCGAACTATATATAAACGTTACAAGCACACTGGCATGAAAGACAAAGCAAAAAGTGCAAGAATAAATTCTTGCCTTGAAGCAAGGCATGATAACTGTTATACTGATGTGGTGTGTAAAGGCAAGCGATTCGGGACCCCAACGCCGGTAGTGTTAATTTAATTGTTTGCCGTATTGATACCAAGCGCGCAGCCCAAAGGCGTTACTGACCGAAAACTGATTTGGAGATCCCCTGAAGAACATCGCTGTAGAAGATACAAGAGCACGGGACTTAAGGAACTCCCAAGTTTTGTTTCTTTGAATCCCGCCGTCAAGCATGTTTCTTGATTAACCTAATTGAAAATAAAAGAAAGAAAGAACCAGTGCCTCAATATAAGTCTAAAATATATAGGTCTACCATCGTACACAAATGTATACGAAAGGGCTTTCCCTTCCCAACGGGACAAACGAATCATCGCTCGTAGCCGATGACTGAGCGGCAGGAGCAACTTCCGTGCTTTGCGTTCGGAATGCGCACGCGTGCATGTCTGCACTTTGTCAAGTGCGCAGGGGACGTTTGTCTCCTTTGCCCTTACCGAGAGTCCTAGTTTCCGGCACATCTGCGTCTACCATCCGCATCTATTTGTTTGCTTTCATTTGTTTGTTGAGACAAACGTCCTGCTCTAAAAATCCCCCTTGCACATCTCAGTTACAGTGAACTTCCCACATTTTCCGGCTGCCTGCTCCATCGTCCCCCGTATTCCCGCTACCCCCCTCACTGCACCTTGCTTCTCTTCTGAGTGCATCGTTTCTGTGTTGTGGCATGTTAGCCATTCGGGAAATGTGTTTCGGAAGGAGTCGGACCCTCCCCATTTCGATTTTGGTGCCTCTCGAATTTCGCGGCGCAGTTACAAAACAATCCACTCAGAGTGCCGTTCCTGGAAGCGCTCTGCCCGCCTACGCGCCTAGTCTTTCCATGCGCGCCCGTTTCTGGTACGTATATCAGTTTACATTTTCTCTCATTGCTGTCGTCCGTGTGTACGCAAGTTGTTTTCGACGTTTGGACTAAACAGGTACATTATCTCCATTATATCTTTCGAAAAAAATTTTTCCTGCAGTTAAACTATTTCGGCCGACAACTTCTAGAAATGATGTTCTCGTGGCGTACTTTATGGCTGACAAAATGAGGAGGAGGAGAAGAGGAGAAGAAGAAACAGGTGGAAAGACAGGAAGGTTAGCCAGTTCTTAGACAGGCTGGCTACCCTGCGCTGGGGAAAGGAGGTGTGAAAGAGAATAGCAAGGAGACACTACAAAAAGACGGCAGATCCCACGCATTGAGGGAATCGATGTAATGCGAAGCAGCCAGCAAAGAGCTGAATACATCGTCTTGTATGTCATGGTTTTCATGTTAACTCCTATTATTTATGTTCGTCACACAGTAACGTCGCGCAATACCAACTTCGGGGATCAAGCTAGCGAAACGGCCGCCAGCGCACCGTGAGCGTGGCACGTAAGTCATGCTGTACATGACATGCATGTCATGATTTTCATGTTAACTCATATTATTTATGTTCGTCACACAGTCACGTCGCAAGATACCAATTTTAGTGTATATAAAGCTAGCGAAACGGCCGCCAGCGCGCCATGAGCGTGGCATGTAAGTCATGCTGTACATGACATGCGAGTCATGATTTTCATATTAAGACGTGTGTTATTTATGTTCGTCACACAGTCACGTCACGCAATACCAATTGCGAGGTAAATCAAGCTAGCAGAACGGCCGCCAGCGCACCATGAGCGTGGCACGTAAGTCATGCTGTACATGTCATGATTTTCATGTTAACTCGTGTCATTTATGTTCGTCACACAGTCACGTCGCAAGATACCAATTTTGGTTTATATGAAGCTAGCGAAACGGCCGCCAGCGCACCATGAGCGTGGCGTGTAAATCATGCTGTACATGACATGCATGTCATGATTTTCATGTTAACTCGTGTTTTTATGTTGGTCACACAGGCACGTCGCGCAATACTAATTCCGGGGTAGATCAAGCTAGCGAAACGGCCGCCAGTGCCCCATGAGCGTGGCACGTAAGTAATGCTTCACATGACATGCATGTCATGATTTTCATGTTAACTCGTGTTATTTATGTCCGTTACACAGTCACGTCGCAAGATACCAATTTCGGTGTATGTCAAGCTAGCCGAACGGCCGCCAGAGCACCATGAGCGTGGCACGTACGTCATGCTGTACACGACATGCGTGTCATGATTTTCATGTTATCTAGTGTCATTTATGTTCGTCACACAGTCACGTCACAAGATACCAATTTTGGTGTAGATCAAGCTAGCGAAACGGCCGCAAGCGCACCATGAGCGTGGCACGTAAGTCGTGCTGTACATGACATGCATGTCATGATTTTCCTGTTAACTCGTGTTATTTATGTTCGCTACACAGTCACGTCGCAAGTTACCAATTTCGGTGTTACAAAGCTAGCGAAACGGCCGCCAGTGCGCCAGAGCGTGGAACGTAAGTCATGCTGTACATGACATGCGTGTCATGATTTTCATGTTAACTCGTGTCATTTATGTTCGTCACACAGTCACGTCACAAGATACCAATTTTGGTGTAGATCAAGCTAGCGAAACGGCCACCAGCGCACCATGAGCGTGGCGCGTACGTCATGATGTACATGACATGCATGTCATGATTTTCATGTTAACTCGTGTTATTTATGTTCGCTACACAGTCACGTCACAAGATACCAATTTTGGTGTATATAAAGCTAACGAAACGGCCGCCAGCGCGCCATGAGCGTGGAACGTAAGTCATGCTGTACATGACATACGTGTCATGATTTTCATGTTAACTCGTGTCATTTACGTTCGTCACACAGTCACGTCACAAGATACCAATTTTGGTGTAGATCATGCTAGCGAAACGGCCGCCAGCGCACCATGAGCGTGACACGTAAGTCATGCTGTTCATGACATGCATGTCATGATTTTCCTGTTAGCTCGTGTTATTTATGTTCGCTACACAGTCACGTCGCAAGATACCAATTTTGGTGCATACAAAGCTAGCGAAACGGCCGCCAGCGCGCCATGAGCGTGGCACGTAAGTCATGCTGTACATGACATGCGTGTCATGATTTTCAACTTAACTCGTGTTATTTATGTTCGTCACACAGCCACGTCACTCAATACCGATTTCGGGGTAGATCAAGCTAGCGAAACGGCCGCCAGCGCACCATGAGCGTAGCACGTAAGTCATGCTGTACTTGACGTGCGTGTCATGATTTTCATGTTAACTCGTGTTATTTATGTTCGTCACACAGTCACGTCGCAAGATACCAATTTCGGTGTATACAAAGCTAGCGAAACGGCCGCCAGCGCACCATGAGCGTGGCACGTAAGTCATGCTGTTCATGACATGCATGTCATGATTTTCCTGTTAACTCGTGTTATTTATGTTCGCTACACAGTCACGTCGCAAGATACCAATTTTGGTGCATACAAAGCTAGCGAAACGGCCGCCAGCGCGCCATGAGCGTGGCACGTAAGTCATGCTGTACATGACATGCGTGTCATGATTTTCATGTTAACTCGTGTTATTTATGTTCGTCACACAGCCACGTCACTCAATACCGATTTCGGGGTAGATCAAGCTAGCGAAACGGCCGCCAGCGCACCATGAGCGTGGCACGTAAGTCATGCTGTACTTGACGTGCGTGTCATTATTTTCATGTTAACTCGTGTTATTTATGTTCGTCACACAGTCACGTCGCAAAATAGCAATTTTGGTGTATATCACGCTAGCCAAACGGCCGCCAGCGCCCCGTGAGCGTGGCACGTAAGTCATGCTGTTCATGACATGCATGTCATGATTTTCCTGTTAACTCGTGTTATTTATGTTCGCTACACAGTCACGTCGCGAGATACCAATTTTGGTGCATACAAACCTAGCGAAACGGCCGCCAGCGCGCCATGAGCGTGGCACGTAAGTCATGCTGTACATGACATGTGTGTCATGATTTTCATGTTAACTCGTGTTATTTATGTTCGTCACACAGTCACGTCGCAAGATACCAATTTCGGTGTATACAAAGCTAGCGAAACGGCCGCCAGCGCACCATGAGCGTGGCACGTAAGTCATGCTGTTCATGACATGCATGTCATGATTTTCCTGTTAACTCGTGTTATTTATGTTCGCTACACAGTCACGTCGCAAGATACCAATTTTGGTGCATACAAAGCTAGCGAAACGGCCGCCAGCGCGCCATGAGCGTGGCACGTAAGTCATGCTGTACATGACATGCGTGTCATGATTTTCATGTTAACTCGTGTTATTTATGTTCGTCACACAGCCACGTCACTCAATACCGATTTCGGGGTAGATCAAGCTAGCGAAACGGCCGCCAGCGCACCATGAGCGTGGCAGGTAAGTCATGCTGTACTTGACGTGCGTGTCATTATTTTATGTTAACTCGTGTTATTTATGTTCGTCACACAGTCACGTCGCAAAATACCAATTTTGGTGTATATCACTCTAGCGAAACGGCCGTCAGCGCACCGTGAGCGTGGCACGTAAGTCATGCTGTGCATGACATGCATGTCATGATTTTCCTGTTAACTCGTGTTATTTATGTTCGTCACACAGTCACGTCGCAAAATACCAATTTTGGTGTATATCACGCTAGCGAAACGGCCGCCAGCGCACCGTGAGCGTGGCATGTAAATCATGCTGTATATGACATGCGTGTCATGATTTTCATGTTATGACTTGTCATTTATGTTGGTCATACAGTCATGTTACACCATACCAATTTTGGTGTACATTCGATTAACCAAGCGACCAGGAGAGCACAAAGTCGTAGGCGGCTAGATAGATAGATAGATAGATACGCTCAAAGTCGCAGAAGTTCGCTAAGAAATGCTTCGCATTTAAAAATAACAAAAAAAAACTTATGAGCAAAAAAGAAAAAGGTAAGCAGATGACAACACTGCTGCCTAAAGCATGTCTTTAAGCCTTATTGTCCTTAAAGAACTCGATAACTCTTTCAACGCCTTCTGTGCTTAGGACGGATTCGGCTATGGTCCCAGACCAATTTCCTCTGACAAAGGGCGATTATCAATAACGCAGTGGTCTCAAATTTACTTCAGCTACCGTGATGCAGTCTCGAAATTTAGTCTGCGTATGGGCCGGGATTGAAGGCTGGAACACGTGGAAGTGGGGGAAGTGTAGGGGGAGAGGGGGAGCAACTATAACGCTGCCATTTTAAAGAAGGCCTTTCCCATATGTCACACATGGGTCCTTTCTGAGGGGGACTTGGCATCAGGTATCGAGAGACGTATCGATATTACCCGTGCATTCAGCACAGGTAACCTTTCTTTCACCGCCGTGACATGACCGGAAAGATCAATAGTCAATAGTGTGTAACGTGCGAAGTTGACTGGAAATCCTGAAGGCCGTTTCATACTGATATATGCGGGACATGTGCGCTAATCAAGCCTTGTTGCTTATTGCTACCGCATAGTAAAATATGCGAAATTCCAGGGGGAGGGGGTGCAGCTGTCCCCCCTTGCCTCCCCCTCCCCCTTCGTGACGGCCATGAATGTGGAGCCAGTAGAACACAAGAAAAACAAAATTACCAACTACTGGATGAAAAAAAAACCTCGTGAAGAGGGCGCTGTACATTCGTGTGAGGGGTGGGAGGGGGAGTCTACATAGGCGCACTTATCTGTTCAAGATTTAGGCGTCACTATATACTATATACATAGAGCCCTTCTACATTCGGAGGTAGAGGGGCTTTATGCACACTTTCTCGTGTGTGGCGTTCGCAAAGGTAAATGTTTGTTTTGTAATTATTGATAATTACGGTTCAAAGCAACATTTCAGTAGCTCGACACTGGTTGCGCCCCCCCCCCCCCCCAAAAGAAAAAAAGACTCAACGTGGGAAAAGCACTCGCCACACTTCAGCGTATACTGACAAACAAACAGTTGATTATGTCTAAAGAGCTGCGATCTGCATCGATTATTCAGAATATGTTAAAGGACAAGCTCTGGAAGAAGTTGGTGTTCAAGCTGTATATTTTCTTCGGTTAGGTTTCCTTAGAGTGAAAACACTTTTGAGTAAATATCGGCAACTTATCTGGAGCCGCCGCGTCTCTTATGTAAAGTATAGCTGTAAAAATTTCTGTGTTCAACATTGCGGTTTTGATAGTACGTTGTTATCCGCAGGTGGCTTATGACAATGGTGGTATTTATTGGGTTTAGGTTAGCGCTCTGCCCCCGTGGGATACATAGCGCTCTAAATTGACAAACATGCCATATATTTTAGACACTAACTAACATATTAAATTAGATTGATAATGAGAGTAAGGCACATTATTACCCTATTTAGCCGTAGTGATGTTCACTGCCCCTCGAGTAAATGAGCGCCTATAGCGCGAACTTATGTTGCTGGAATAAACTTCCCTAGGGCCTCCTAATTATGTTCCTGTTAGAGTGAACCAACAACAAAATTAATGCGCACATGTAATTAGTGACGCTCATTGTCGGACTGACCCATATTTTTCAAACGCATTGCTATAAGAAAATACGTACCGCACCGATCTTTAATGTTAAAGTCAGGAAAGCGGGGCCACGCGTATCGGTAACATGGAAGGAGCACTGGGTGAGTTGGTACGGTCGCACGATGAACCCAACGTAAGACGAGAGGAAGAAGAAAAGATGGAGACTACACTTCACCGGAAGAAGTCTTGCGTGTTCCCTTCTTTGCTTCACCCGGGAAGATCCTCCCCACTTTTCATTAGTGTCTGTCACCAATACTATGTGGGCAGTACTGCAGGTTGCAAAAGTGCTGTGTTTCAATTGGCTGCGCTGCGTGACGCCATAGCACGTCCACTTTACGAAGCCGAGCTTGGGTCGCCTCCACACAGGGCGTTCTTGTCACACTGCGCATGCAGAATTCGGAGAGGTAAACTTCCCATGTGGCTCAGCGTTCACAGGGGCGTCGCTTATCATTACGCTCGTCGATCCGAGTGAAAGTGGTCGGGCACGGGAAAGCTCGCTCGGACATAACATATACTCCATGAGTAGTTGTAATGGTCTACAAATGTCCAAGCGTTCGCAGCAATATCTCGCTTACCTTGCATGCTATGACACCACAGCCCACCCCAACCCCGAATTGGACATGTAGGCGATACAGAAACTGCTTCCTGCGACAGATAGAAGAGATTCTGGTAGCCATACTGGTAACCCGACACTTGATCTGCTTTCTGATGTAGATGCCGTTCGGTGGTGAGCTTGCAGCGCTGAAGCGGTGAATGCTAAGCACTATCAACAGTTTTTGAAAGGCAAGCAAGAAAGGCGTATGAATCGGATACGGAGGTAAACCATACGTAACGCGACCATTATAAATCACTAATTGGTCGTAATCAGTGTGCTTAAGACTTCGTAGTCTGACCTAATGACGCCATTAGCCGCCGGTATGGGGGCTGGTAGGTCCCTCCTGTCATTAAATATATATAGGTTGAAAGGTCGCCCTAAGGCAACGCGACAGATGGGTGATATACATAACACATTCGTTGCTGCGCGTCATTAGCAGCTGCCCTTGAGAGAAGGGGATTCAAATTCAGGCTTTTTCTGTTTTGATTGTGCGGGTGTATCGGAAGAGATTACCGATAAGGGTGCGTGGTAAAGTGTAGCACTAGGTCTATATGCCATCGACTTCGGAAAAGTAGGCCATGCTGGAAGGAAAAGAAGCGTCGAATGCGTGCGACTCGCTGCTTCCTAATTTCACCCTAATGGGACCCTAATTGGGTATTTCGTAGCGCTCTCCAAATGTGTATGCAGACACTTTGCACAGCTAATTCATTCGAAAGGCCAGCCTGAACATTTATGCCCATCCGCGCGCGCAGTATACATATAGCTTTTAACAACTTCGAAGCCTGCAGCACCGTTTCTCCAAATCTATAACGGGCTGTGTGTACGGCAGGGAATATATAAATTGCCAACACTTTGTGCGTGCGTGTGTGTGTGTGTGTGTGTGTGTGTGTGTGTGCGTGCGTGCGTGCGTGCGTGCGTGCGTCACTATTCCGTAGGTACAGTCGCGCCCAATACGAGTAGCAACATGCTGCCCGTTGTGAAAGCAGCGCCAACAGTGCACGGTGGAGCTGACATAGAAAACAATCAGTGACGTAAGCACTGTTTTGACTACTGGTATTTCCAAAACCAATTTGAGGTTGAAGGGGCTTGGGGCCTCCTCAACCATGGCCACCGTGCTGCAGGTCATATTGAGCGCTACTGTACTTGCCTACACATTAGCCAGCTCCGGGAAAAGGGAAACGAACTTGCGCGAGTTCAAGAACGATTCTACGATACAGTGCTAATTATTTCAAGGCACTTGTGCAGTTGAGTGAATGCAGGTACAAACAGGCTCTTTGTGAGTGGCAGCAATAGGTGGATAGCAAAACGGCGCGTCGTCTGCTACATCACTTCCGGTTCACGGAACTTTCAAGACTCAGCTCTTCGCTGCTTCAAGTTGTGTGCGGTTCAGTGTAATCGGGGAGGAGGCAAGATAACTGGTAACGACCGCGTCACAGAAAGTACGTGTTTTCTCCCCGATTACACTGAACGGCACACACCTTAAAACAGCGAAGAGCTAGGCATCGAACGGGAAGACGTCATTTTGCTATCCACCTATTGAGCACATGTCGTTAGTGGTTGTAAGCACTCGCCTCAGGCAGTAAATATTGTAGGAATAGAAAAGTGCATGCCAGGAAACAATCTAACCTAATTGCAACGTTCGCGTGGACGTTGAGTCGTTGGCAGTGTGACAATTCGCCAATCGTCTGCCTTACGTTTCTCGTTTGGGTACAATGCAAAATACTTACTACATTGCGAAGACAATGTAAAGCGAATATGACACACCATTGGTTTCTGACACATGACACACATGACACACAATTGGTTTCTCTAAATATTTCTTGTTTCCAGCAAATATATAAGAAGCAGAAAGAATACTGATTGTTTGGTTTAGTTAGGCAATCCACTCTTGCCGGTTTTTGTGACTTCCTTGGTATCCACTATATCTCCGGCAATGACCTCGCCGATGAAGCTGCCAGAAAAGCACACGTAGAGACAAACCCCGTTTCTATACCATTATCCAGAATTGACGCGGCTCGATACCTAAGTAAGCTTGCGCAGAACATGACACTGCAAAAGTGGCAAACATCACAGTTCACACACCACTGACTGTATTCTCTGGACCCATCTCTACGAATGCGGCTTCTACCTGGTCTTTCCCGGGAGGTAGCTACAGTGTTGTGCCGTCTGCGTCTGAGTGTAGCATTCACCAACTTAACATCGAGATGGCCGACAACGCCGAGTGCAATGACTATGCCATTGATGAAACTATTGAACACCTGTTCTGTTACTGCCCGACATACGCAAACGAGGGACTTCACATCCGCACTGCTCTAAATAAACTGGACGGAAGCGCTTTCATTGTCCAGAGGATATGGGACCATGGGGCTGCCCATCACAGTTCCGAAAGGCAACAAAAGCGCTGTTGCGTTTTCCCAAGGATACCGGACTGATTCGCCGTTCGTGATGTCAACGCGGAACAGTCACGTCGGCTGAAAAAGTCACTTTTCTCCCCTCCTCCACAACTTTCCTTCCCCTCCCCCCTTCCCCAGTGCAGAGTATCCTACCAGGCTCAGCCCTGGTTAACTTCCCTGCCTTTCTTCTATTCTGATTCTCTCTCTCTTGTGACTTCCTGTTCAGAGCAGCATCTTTTTAGATGCGAAGCATCTTATGGCGGATTTCAATCCGGTGGTGTAGCGCGGCGTGACCACCCTTAATGCGCATGCGCAAACCCTCTCGCCACACCTCCTCTTCCTTTCCCATTTCTCCCTCTCAACTCCTCCTCTCCCTTTCCCCTCTCCACTTCTCATCTCCTTTCTCACTATTCCATTCCCCTCTCCACTCTTCTCTCTCTTTCTCCCTCTCCACTCCCCTTTCCCATTTCCCCTCTCCACTCCACTCTCTACTTTCCCCTCCACTCCCCCTCTCCCACCCCCTCTCCATTTTACCTTTCCACTCCCCCTCTGAAACGAGGGCTCGACATGCCGAAACGCTGCTTCGCATCGCCTCATGGTCCCCTTTAGGGGGATATGGTGTGAGTGTTTTCTTATTTGTTTTTTTTTTGTAGACCTTTCCGGGTTTGTGTTGGCGACGTATGCCACACAATTTAAAATAGTGACCGCAAAACCCAGAAGCACGCCGTCGTAGTCTGGAGGTGTAAAGCGTAGTCGCACCTGGTACCCATCAGTGCCAGTGCGAAGTCTACAAAAGCACCAGGCTACGCGTGAACAAACGAAAAAAAAAAGCTAAGTGATGTTTTTGCTTGGCGTCTTGTGTGGCATTTGACAATAACGATGATTCGGGAATGATAAAACCAGGAAAAGAAATAAGTTTCTTGCGGAGCTTGCGGCCACACTTAATCAAATATTAGGGGTGTGCGAATATTCGAAAGTTTCGAATATTCGTCGAATATTACATTCGATATATTCGTATTCGATTCGAAAATCGTGTATTCGAAAAGTTTCGAATATTCGATAACTTCGAATATTCGAAAAATTCGAATATGCGATTCGATTATCATGCATAAAATGACTCGTCTTCCACATTTCTGCTGCGTTCGTATCGCAAAAAACGTTGCCGAGAGGAGCGATAAACATCGTAAGTACACGGAGGCACGATATGTGCCTACGACGAGCGCCCCAATACGTATGATTTATTGCTGGTGCATCTCCGACGTGCAGCGCTGTTGGCGATCATGTAACCGTACATTTTCAATATTATGCGGCCGTAACGTGCCGCACTACCTATGCGGGACCACTTCTGAAGAAAGACAATGACCCACAGGACTGGTGGCGGACTGTAGGCACCTTCAGATACCCCACTCTGGCAAAGCTTTGCCCCATGTGTAACTGTTCCAAGCGAGCGTGCCTTTTCAGTGGCAGGGGGGGGGGATCTTCTCTGTTACAAGGGAGCGCCTGCTGCCTGATCATGTGGAGCAACTCATATTTCTTCATGATAACATGTAGTCATCACTTTCATTGTGCCGTGATATTTGCTTGTGTTGTGATGTGCATTGTGCTAGCCTGGACATTGTGAGATAGCAGTGTATGTTGTGTTGCCAGTCAGGCTGTTAATGTTTTTTTTTTCTTCAAGTAGCTACATGTTTAATAAGATATCGTTACTGTGGAGGCATTTTTCCTTTGATATTCGATATTCGATTCGATATTCGAAGGTGGATATTCGTATTCGATTCGTATTCGAAAAAGTTGATATTCGCACACCCCTATCAAATATGTGTGTTTGTTTCTCGTTTTTTTTGTGTGTGTGTGTTATCTTTTATGTGATTTTATTATTTGCGATCCCCGAGAGCAAAATATGCGTTTATCCATGTTCAGGATAACCTGGAGGCACAACGGTAACAAATGATTCGCTCGGTCCGTCATTTAAAATTGTGCTTTTCAGGCGTGCATAGTGAGCTGGGGTTTTTTGTTTTTGTGTTTTAATTCTTCCACTCTTTTTCGTAAGCGTTATGAATGTCGGCTTAGGACGCTCGGATCCTCTTATAAACTTGGGTATTTGTGCCTCGATGTCACGGGGTGCATTGAAGGTGCAGCTTAAAAGCTGCTTTTGGACAGCTTGCGTTGCACGCATAATTCTGGAGAAAGAGCTTAAAATAAAGAAAAACTGAAATACTCAAGTCCGGATTTGTTCACACTGCTACACCAGAGTTTAAAAAAGAGGCGGATTATAACTCATTATCTATTCACGAACGCCAAATTCATCGCCTAAATATTTACAGCGATAAGTAAGACGCCGGGACGAGCGCTTCCTACGAACGACGTCAGCAACGCGTCCAACCATGTAGTCACATGGCATCCTACTCAAATCTCTGTGAAACATAGTGATACTTCACAATGAGCACAGGAACGCCGTCCTGCGCCCATTGCGTTGCGCTCCGTCCTGTCTGTCGTCTCTACCATGTCTGCAGTTGATACTTCACCTTCGCGTGAGGTTTGGATGCCGATTGCTGCTATTTTTATTACTTATATTCACATATACAGAAGCCCTATAGAATGACTATAGCATGTGTGAGAGTACTAAATCAGCGTAAGCAACACAGAAACAAGCAGTTAAGAAAGATAATTAATATAAGCCACCCGTCTATCTAATCAGCGTAGCACTGAAGGCGAGGAGGCAGTTTTCTTGTAAGAACTGAGTGTTGTCTGACAGTAACCTAATCCAACATAACATAATTTAGTGTATAGCTCACATGTAGCGTCGCCAGGAGCATTTTGCCCTACAGGGCGTGGTCGCCTGCCCGCGCGCTTATCTCGTGAGGGGGGTGGTTTTTATGTCTTGGGCTTTCACCGCGATGTCCACGCTGATGTTACAGAGCGTACGAAGGCCAGCTCGCTGCAGCGGCCGCGTTTCCGAAAAGAGCGCGTTGTTGAAACAGAAAAAAGTAACAACTGTGACAGCTGTTACTTCGCACTCGTCTTGTGTATACCTGTGCGTTCGTTTCGTGCGTCCTTCTTTATGTTTGAGCGCGCTTGTCGAGCTGTGACACCTGATAGTTCGCGCTCGTCCTGTGTGTGTTCTTTTCGTGAGCCCTTCGCGCTTGAGGGACACGCTGGAAATTTCGAGCTACTTTCCTTTCTTCGCGTTACATTCCAATTTGTTGCTATCGCATTCATTGCTTCACCGTTACGGCGAAACTGTGAATTTTTAATATCAGCTCTCCACAGCAGAACCTGTGAATATATGGGGGAGAATCCACTTATATAAGCGCGCGCACCGATTTTCAGTAAGCGCTTCACAGATTATCTGGAGCACGGAAGCCGTAGAAAATCGAAACGTACGATAGAAAACGAAATTATAGTAAACCCACACGAAAGTGGTGTACTATATTTCGGTTGTTTATAGCGCTTGAGACGGCCGAACCTCGCTTGTAGACTGCTACCAGTGAAGAAATATACCTTTTCGAATTTTTTAATTGTCTCTCTCCGTGGCTGAAGAACAGGTAGAAGTACGTGCTTTGATGACCGAGCTTCAGCTACTGCAAGCAGTGCATGGCAAGTCCCCATCTAATGCACGGTACTACCTTCCTGCGATCTGCATCTGCCGGAAAGAGCGGGTCACTACTCCGTATAGAGAGGGGGGACATCGGCCCTCGTCTCTTAATTACAGGGACATTGCGTGTGACGACCTCCTCACGGCTTGTCTCGTCGTTACAACCACCCGGCATGGGGGCTTCCTCAATTAGCCTCCTCTCGTTGGTCTCTCGGACGTACCACTCTCTCCCAGGAACCAAAAGCTCCGCCGGCGCGATAACTCACCTGTCAGCCTGAATGAGCCATCCTCACTCCTATACCATCGTCGATTATCTGTTTGCTAGGGATATGTGTTCGAGCTGCGCTGGCCAAATGGCGTAGCGCCGGTGTGAACGACTTCACTTCCGGGTGAATCGGTACGTATTTAACCACCGTGCCGAAGTCGTCGCAATCTCAGATTACTGCTTAGACCGCGGCTTCCTAATTCCAGTTAATTCCGCACGTCCGATACTACTGACCACTCTACTCTCTAATTAATTTTCATTAAAAAAATGGAGGCTACCCTAATCCTTGACTTAGGTTCCCGGTAGTGGAACGTCGGCGTTCCTGTGCCCTGGTGTATTCCTTGGGTCAACTCTGTGTTTCGTCGCGTAACTGAAACGGATCTCAGAGGCCACTCCGAAAGTAGCGCGTGGGTGAGATCTGTTCCGCCAGGCGCCGCCACGATCCCACCTGCTCACAAGAAAACAGTCTGCTCTTTCAACTAACGCTTTCAAATAATTTTCATTATTCAGCCTGACAGTTAATTTACACTTATATTAAGTGAACGCACGCTCCTATATTGTACGTATCCAATCTCAACGTTAACCAGAACCTTCGATTTTGTGCAAGTTTTATTTTTACGAGACTTTCTCTGAATACTTAGAAAACCGGAAGTAATGGCTCGACCGGAAGTGCTAGGAAGAGAAACAAGAGTGTTACGCTGTGCTCTTGCCATTAAAAAGCCTTTTCACAGCTGCTTGGGAGATTAGAGTGGGTTAATTCTCTATGGAAGGCGCATACGGCTGATCGTTATATTAGAGCGCGAGGATCAAGCAAGGGGCTTCATTATGCGTAGAGTTGCTTCATTTTTCAGAAAAGGAAGATCTGTCTGTGTTGTGTTTATATATGTTTACATGATAACTATTAGTAGCGCGCGTCACCAACGCGACAAAGCTATCAAAAGGTTTCTCATTTTCTTGTTGTTGTTTTTTTTTTCACGTTTACCTACCGAACAAATGTTACTTATTAATCCGTACTGACTACATCTCTTTGTTTTTGCGTTTTTTTTACAGTATAATCTACAAGCTGATAACGGTCTTAGTCAAATCGGAATAGTTTTCGCGCAGCGTAGGCTTATCATATTTTGTGGTCATGATTACCACCGAGTGATTACGCGCCGTCGTCATTCATTTGCAATGTCTAAAATCTGGACAGGAGCCTTAGGGACCTTAATGGAACCTGAAACATGCCTCGCCTTAACTTCAGTTGTCCTCGCCTAAACAACATGCCGCCTACTTGGCGCGTGGAGCGCTTCTACGCCCATGGTGCTTTCGATATTGCAATAGCTGCTCGTGTGAGGAAACCGCACGAATAGAAAATGCTGCCACCTGTCGGAAAATAAGCGCACCAAATACGACGTGAAATACACACGTGATTCAGTCCTGTATAGTCATTTTGCGCCATCGTGATTGAGAAAATTTTTGTCATCGCGACCGACAAAGGAGGCAATCAATTTGACGCATTTCTGCGGTAGGGGTGTTTAAAAAAAACTAATTAGAGAAGAACATAATTAGATTTCACTGCGGACGTATCGTTAAGAAACAGGAGCTTGCGCATTTTTTTTTTTTTTTCAATGTAGTCCCACGTATACGTCGGCATACTTGGTATTGCGAAGTTGCCATGTGTTCCTGTTGGAGCTACCTTATTACCTTCCCACAAGCGGGCGAATTAATTTTGCCTCGTGCGGGTTCCTTGGTTCGAGATACCCCGACTAGTCCAACAGCAAAACGCCCATAGAGACCTGCCAGCTGGCAATACACCTTCTCTTCCTATTTTTTTTTCTTTCGGCAGAATACAGACAGCGATGAAAGCATCTACCCTTGCCTTCAGCGCCAATCAGCTTCCAGATGGTAGGATCATTCCGTTCGATGTTTGCACGACCGGCGACTGGCGTGGCCGACTCAGATATCGGTTTCCCTCGGAGCCGATCGTTCCGCGTACTTGCATTTATTTTGTTGTCCCTTTTCTCGGTGTTTCACGTTGGCGCGTTATTTCGGCGCCATCGTCTGACTTGCTCTCGATTATTTCTGCTGATCGACAATGGTCAAACGACCTGTACAGCCCCGCGGATCCGTGTTGGTGAGGGTTGACGCTTGGGCAGGTTGGTATGGATCCATTACAAAATTTTAACAGTGCATAGGAGGTTTCGAAAGGTACATCACAAACAGAGGCCGTTGACATCTAGGTAATGTAATATCTGGGGTTTAACGTCCCAAAACCACGGTATGATTATGAGGGACGCCGTAGTGGAGGGCTCCGTAAATTTCGACTACCTGGGGTTCTTTAACGTGCACCTGAATCTAAGTACACGGGCCTCAAATATTTTCGCCTCCATCGAAAATGCAGTCGCCGCGGCCGGGATTCAGTCCCGCGACCTGCGGGTAGCAGCCGAGCGCCATAACCACTAGACCACCGTGGCGGGGCCTGTTAACATCTAAGCGGAACAGTCGCGCACCATCTCTGTGAGTGCACCCGCTTCAACTCCGAAAGAGCGGCCCTCTCAGCCGCATTAGGCCAGCTGGACAACGACCCTCTCACGGAGAACAAAATCCTAGGGCACTGGCCTAAACGGTCTTCAGCACGAGCCGCTCTGAGGGCGTTGTTGCGGTTTCTCCAAACAACCGGACTCAATGTCAAACTGTGACTGCTGGAAGAAAATGTTGCTGTGTAGTACTTGGATTGCGGTTATGACTTCGTTTTGTTTTTTAGTTGTTGTTGTATTTTGTCGCGTGCTGTCGTCACAAACTCATCTTCTTCTCTTTCATTCTTTTACATAACCTTTCCCTTTCCCACGTGCAGGGTAGCAAACCGGAGACTGCTTCTGGTTAACCTCCCTGTCTTTCCTTTCTCCCTCTTCTCTTCTCTCTCTCTATGCGCTATTAACGTTTTCTAAGGCAGCCACGTTGGTCATATTGGCGTTGCGTCGATTGGTGTCGGGACCCGCCACGGTGGTATAGAGGTTATGGCACTCGACTGCTGACCCGCAGGTCGCGGGATCGAATCCCGGCCGCGGCGCTGCATTTTCGGCGGAGGCGAAAATGCTTGAGGCCCGTGTGCTTTTATGTAGGTGCACATTAAAGAACCCCAGGTGGTCTAAATTTCCGGAGCCCTCCACTACGGCGTCTCTCAGAATCATATCAAGGTTTTGGGACTTTAAACCCCAACAATTATCGATTGGTGTCGGTGTAATTCTGTTGTTCTTAAGCCGTTAGTCTGATTGCCTTCTCCAGTCTTCATCTTGCTTTTTTTTCTTTCGGCCAGTTGCCCCTTCAGTTAACGTAGATAACCTTTTAACGTTGCACTTTCTTAATGTTTTAATTTAGTGGTATCAGTGTTCTCTGCGAGTTGTAAACCAAGCACAACCCATGAAACACAACACCTCTATAAAACGTCTTTAAAACGTTTCTAACCTTTATAAAACGTTCTATAGAGGTATTGCGTTTCATGGAAAACTACCTATGATTGATCGGTGACTCAGATAACAAGCCTACATATAAACAGCAACGTGGGCAAGTACCGCCTTTTTGCAAAAATAATAACGAACACCTAACATGTCATTCTGGAAGCTGTGTTTCTTTCTTTATGCTCAATGCTCGCTGCGGCGGCCACACAGTGCAGGCCAACGTTTAGGCGCGATGCGGACGAGAATAAGGAGCATTGTAGACAGCTCGGGCACCAATGTTGTTATACCTTGTCCTCGTCTGCTTCGTGCCTAGACGTTTGCATAAGTATGCATGATCAGCTAGCTTAAACCAGAGCTTTGCTACATAAGAAGTCTACGAACGCACAAAAAGAATGTACGCGCAGACATTGTTTTCAAATACCTGTGCATACAAAGTATCACATTTTCCTAAGTGGCGCATACGCATTTTTCAACTACGTGGGCTTAACTATAAGCGGCAACAGAATCAAAAGCCGCACATACCTTGTCGGCTTTGATGCCTGCCATGTTAAACTTGAAAGCATTGATAACGAATGAAAAGAAGCTTGAGAGTTCAATCTCCTGCTTCGGAAAGGAAAACTACCGAATCGGAATGACAGCCAGTGCTGCCTGTGCTCACTGTGGCAGGGAGGAAACCATTGCTCACGTCCTGTGTCATTGTCCTCACTACAGCTCCCAGAGACAACAGCTCTCAGCAACGCTAGCACGCCTCGATGACCAGCGCCTTCTGAACAATCAATTTTGGAGTGCCGGAACGTTCGAGCTTCCAACAAGAAAGCGACGAAGGCGCGGCTGAAGTTTCTGCGCTCAACCGACCTCGCTAAACGACTATGATGCTCCCGAGCTTGAGTGTGTGTGCGTTTCCTTTTTCTTTATCTTTTTTACTCTTTTTTTCCTTCCCAACCTTTCTATCCCCCCTTACTCCTTCCCCAGTGCAGGGTAGCAAACCGAAACACTTTCTTCTGGTTAACCTCCCTGCCTTTCCCTTAACCTCTCTCTCTCTCTCTCTCTCTCTCTCTCTCTCTCTCTCTCTCTCTCTCTCTCTCTCTCTCTCTACTGAACCTAACTGCACGCATCCAGGGCAAAATGATAGACTCGGGCCAATCTGCTTTGCTTCTGAGAAAAGGAGTAGGCTCGGAACACTACGCGGTCCTCCGATGAGCTTTTGACCCCTCATCAATTCCCGTTCTGCGTTCTTTTTTTCCCCCTCACCTCGTCTGGCGCTGAATGAGAACAAGAATTTTCGTTCTCGACGAGCTGGTATGGAAGCTACGTATCAAAATGTCAAGGACAAAAAGAAGGAACAGTATAGTGGTCGCACGCGGCAGGAATGGTGTTGTAACCTTCTCACCTCCTCTCCAGTGTAATCTCAGTTTTATCCATGCTCGTTTCTTCGCGGCGAGCGTGCCTGACTCGTTGATTGCGCCTACGGAGAGCCACGCCATTATAGACAGCGGCAAAAAAAGAAGTCTACAGGGGCCAATCTGCTTCTTTTCCCATGTCGCAATCGTGAAAGTTAGAACACTGGAACATTTTGTTTTGTTTTTGCTCTTGCTGTCAATTTTTTTCTTCTCTCATTTTACGACGCGCATGAAAGTGTTACCAGAACCTTCTGCTATCTTTGAAGGGATTTCTTTGTACGGCGTTGGGGCTTGAAATTGGTTCACGAAACGATGAAGACGGGTCTTTCATAAACTCCTCTCAACTTCTTTCTTTCTTTCTTTTTCTTCTTCTTCTTTTTTTTTTCACTGTCGGGACACTTTTGCGTAGCGCAGAAGCAGAACCGATTCGCACTACATTATCCTTCCGTCGATGCTCGAGGAAGCCCTTGTCGCGGTTTGTTTCCTAGTACTTTCCGTTCACGGAAAGAACTATGCTTGTCTTTTTGTGAAGAAAGTGCCGAAAGTTTCCGTGAAGATGGTATTGCTGTTTACCGGTGAAGATGCGATTTTCGGCGCACTTAACCTACACTTGATGTAGTTGTTACGATAGAAATCTTTGACTAGAAGTTACTTAATGAGGCTCTGCAACACTTTTCCAAATAACCATCCAATTGCTTCATTAAAGGAGCTTATTGCCTTAAGAATTGACCACCGCAAAAGTTTTGAGAATCCGTCAAGCACAAGCGGAGTTAGATTTGTCGTACGCTGCAATTACTTTCTCTCTTCTCTCGTCCCGACGAGCGCGCCGGAAGCTAAGCACGGAAGGATGGCACGGGGGAAAGAAGTTAAGTCACGCGCGTGTAATGACCTTGAGCACTTTTTCTTTCTTTTTTCTTCAACCGCGCGGCTTGCCTTCAGAGTGATCGCGAGCGGGCTCGTGGCGGTCTCGGTAACTGTGTGCAGCTCACGATGCTCAAATCACCCAGTGGCCGTGAATTTGGGTATGTGGCATCGCTTGTAGAAAGAAAAAGGGACGATTTCTAGCCGACTTTGAGAAATAATTCTAAATTCCAGGCCGCCCGCTGCGCTATAAAGTTCGTCTCGCGTGTTCTCAGAAGCATCGGCTACGTTTTCTGATCGTGCTGAAAAAGTGTTGCCGGGCCCCCTTTAGAACGCCATGGAAAAAGCTAAAGTACACGCATTAGTGCTACGACTTTAGCGCTTATTTGCACTCTCGCAATTGCAGCGGTTGAAGACAAATTGTAAAAAAAAAGATAGAAAAACGCACACACAAAGAAACAGGCATTCTTTTCTCGCGTTTTCTTTTTTTCTCTTGAATTTTTACTTTCGAGCGCTCGAAATCTGCAAAATCTCGAAATTCTAACTAGCCAAGCTGTCCGCTATAAGCATTCAGGATTGGGCTAGTATACTGACGCGCTTTTCAATTTCGCCAACGCTACGACATTTTGTAGTCTGTATGTTTGTTTTTTAAATACTTTAGAGTCTCTTAATCTGACCAAACGTTCATTTGTGAACGGCAATTCGTAGTTACATCAAGCAATCCAAACAACTCTTTCCTTTACGACACGTAATCCACACATTTTATATTTCATTTCGCTTATTCATTAGTAATCATATGGCATTTCATTGCAGTATTTAATGATTTGTTTCATTTTTCTCGAATACTGACACTCGATCACATTTGGAAGTTTCGTTAACGGAGCTCCATTAAATAAAGTACATGGCTGCGCTGCTTTTTATGAAACGCAGTTTCTTTGCACGAGCGTTGGTTTCACCTTCTACTGTCCCTTCTTTGTACACTAGAATGTTTAACGTTCTTAAGCTGCCTGCGACATGCTAGTTATCCGCAATGTGCTTCTTTCGTGAGAACTCCCTGTACACTACTATTCTGAACATACTGTGGAGGCAGTGTATCTTTTTTTTCTCTCGTTGTGTCAACATCTCGCCTGCCTTCCCTCTCTTTCTGTATTTCTTCTATAGGGCCTTAGCTCAACGCAAGCTTTCCAGATCGTGCGCACGATGTGGGTTCTATTTCCTGCTGTGTGGCAAATACGCGTAGATTCTACACCCTATTCTCTTCCCTGGCACGCACGCCATAGACCTTATTGTCATCGGGAACATGTCTCGTCCTCCCCTTCCGCTGCGATCAAGCCTTGGGCCCGGAGAGAGTCTATACCGCATTTCCTCGTTTATCACTCACCCTCGTGACAAAGCCGTCACCATTCCAACAGACTTGCACGAGTGGTTGTAGGCTGATTGCGATGGCGTATACCGCACAAGACTGACGCACTATGACATAGACGAGTGTGGGTGTAGGCCAGTTTCTGAGTATGACGCTGTGTGCGTTCTCTCTCTCTCCCTCTTTCTTTACTTATCTAACCTTCGGACTATACCCAAACGTTTCCCCAGTGTAGGGTAGCACACCAGTTATTCTAAACTGTTTAACCTCCCTGCATTTTCTCTCTTTCCTGTTTTCCTTCCTTCCAAGTTGTGAATTTGGGGACAAATAAATTGAGGAAGTAACGCATTCACCGAACGGAAACAGTCGCATCAAGATTTTGCGCCACACCATGCTGTCTTCAGCGATGAAAACATGCGTTTCAGTTCAAATACGCTTAATACCAGGGGTAATCACGCTCGCGAAAAAAACTTCCATTACGTGAATACCTTCAGCTTGGAACTAAAGCACCGGGCAGTGCCTTTATCAAAGCAGCTACATCTTAAGTGGTGGCCGCCCATACACTGGCCATGGAGAAGCGGAACACACTTAAGTACGGAAACTTTTTTTAACACAGTGGTCAAACTTCATTAGTAGTCTAACTGCATCTGTACTCGGTGTGACCTTTGCCTTTGGAATGTTGTGGCGCCATATGGCTTCACCATGAGAAAAAAAATATAAATGGTGTGATGAAAATCATGCTTACTGAAATATGTTTATAAAACAGTTACCATACGTGGTACAAAACGCGCCAGTGAGCTGCAATAAAGAAAGTATTTAACATGAACATAAAAAAAATCCCGCCTCCGTCAACATGTGGAACACGGAATTTTTTCGCATCGTTTTTTTCCGCAACATATACTGGTGCACGCATAAGTTCGCGTAGTACAAGGACTTAGTCTAGAGGGCTGGCTAAGGTTGACTGGCACCATGGTATAGCGACTGCGACTCTTATCACGAGTACATACGGTATCTGCGCACCCCTCAACGATACCACGCTCTCCCCGCTTTCATGGTTCCACGATTCGGTGGTCGATACAAGCAGAAGATGCGCTCCGGCTTCCGTTTCTTCTCCGTCCAACCCTCGGACAAGCGGCTGAACATTGATGCCCCTAACACGCGACTCCTGTGATTTGTCAGCTTCCGCTGGTTGCATTCTGAGACGACAGACGCCCTTTTTTATGCAGATAGAACGTGTTTCTTTTTCTTTTGCAGTCTTCGTAGAGTGGCAGTGAACGGTTCGAGCGTCACATCATACAATGCTATTTGTTCTCTGTCGCTGGCTGTGAAAGGAATCCACATCGTTTCCTTATTCTTCTGTCTACACTTGTATATGGTAGGGCTGGGAGAGCCATGTTCTAAGTTGCCGGCCTATGCTGCGCTGCAAAGGCGCTTTTAACGTTAGTCATGGACACTGAACTTAACATGATAAATTAATTCAGTTGACTGTGTGTGTGCGTGTGTGTGTGTGTGTGTGTGTGTGTGTGTGTGTGTGTGTGTGTGTGTGTGTGTGTGTGTGTGTGTGTGTGTGTGTGTGTGTGTGTGTGTGTGTGTGTGTGTGTGTGTGTGTGTGTGTGTGTGTGTGTGTGTGTGTTAAGCATAGGTGTGTGCACAGAAGAAGCAGGCGCCCCTCCGCCCTCCCCCCAATGACCTAAGGAGGGCGCCAATTAAGCCCACCCCACATCTTAACTCATTCGGATCTGTCACGTCATCTTCTAATGTGCATGGTTAAAGTCATGCACATATTCTACAATAATAGCAGCCGAGGACCCCTGGCGTTGCATTCCGAGAATGGTTTACTTCGCGCCTTTACCCTCCAGAAAGCCGGGCACAAAGGACAGGCCTTTGTGAGCAGCACGACATTGCTTCATTTTCTTTTGTGCAACCATTGAGAAGATTCTTTTCTTTTGAACACTTCCAAAAAGAGGTGGGGGATGCGCTGCGGTGAAACCTTGGCCCGCTCTTATTAGAGAACCCTGCGCACGCCTATGGTGTCAAGTGTCGTATTTCGTTGTGTTAATTGATTGACAATTTTATTCACCTTAGTAGCATCTAGGGCGTGGCGAAGGCAAGCCTGTCATCATTGACCCCCTCCCGTTGACTTCCTTTCTTTCCCTCTCTGGCACTGTTTCAAACTTTGGTATACCTCTATAGCTGAAGTATAGCTGAGGCGTATACCCCCCTCATCCAACTTTCTGAACTGCAAACAACTCCCGGGTATTCTCGAACAGTGTCTCTCGTCTCTCACAGCAGAGGCCTGCTTTGTGTAACTTGCTCGAGGCGGGGAACGCCTCAGCGACGTCAAGCTGACTGGCGTCTCTTGAAAAATGAGTCCCCTTCCTTGAATTCAGGCGCCCTAGTTAGAGCTGAACGTTGCAGGCTCCACAAATACGTGTGAACTAGAGCGGCAAAACGATCCTTTAGCGATGATATACCACCGAGCCTCTAACAAAGATGATGAATAGGAAGGAACGAAGGCGCCGCCCAGGCAGCGCTAGTTAATGAAGCTATGCGCGCTTTCAGAGTAGTGATGCAGAACTATTGATGGTACTATCGATACTATCAATAGTTGAGTCACTATCGAACTATCGATGGTAAAAGATACTATCGATATTGCCATCGATAGTAAGTACTATCGATAGTTTAAAATCAACAGCGCGAACTCATTGCAGAATAAATTTGGTTCCCCGCGCGCGTGGTACATAGTGGAGCCGGAGGAGCAGGCTGAAGAGCAAGAAAGTTGACATACTTGCGTTCTTCACCAGAGTGCTTCGCTGAGACATGGTCATAAATTAAAACTATTAAGCTGTAGCGGAAAGGAAGCCGTTACATGGGGTGGAACTGCGCGGCTTCAGTTTTATATTGTATTTGATGATTGCAAAATAAAAAAAATCATCAAGAACTAAGTTGGTTAATTGTGAGATGTAATTGGTTGCTTTTAAATATTAATTTATTGATGGACATATGCCGCCATTTTCACTGCGCAAATTATTTCTCTCGATAAAAATTTCCTCATAAATTAAGCGAAGCTGGTAGTAGGCTATCGCAAATATTTTGGCAATTTGGCCAGCCAGGAACAGCATCGTTATTCGCACCACTATAGATAGTTTGTCACATGGTTGTGACGGTGAAGAATACTGCAGCAAGACTGGGAAATACGAAGCTCTTTTTTTGGTCGAACTTGTGCCCAGAAAATGAAAACTCAGAATACAAGCGATACACGCTGCGCACTGAATGCGGCGAGAACAGTCTCCGGCCGTCGAGTAATCTGACAATCGGTGGAACGCTTCGTCTTTTATACATCAGTCATCAAACCTTCCAGTGTTATCGCAATTGCTCGCGTAAGCTCTCGAATAAAATTGAATATTCGCGTCCGGCGCGTAACCTTAAAATGTCAAACAATCGCGAAACTTCTCAAACATTGCGGCGCGGTCTCCGTCAAACGCAGCTAACAGTCTGTGGGTGAAACGCGAATACATCAAAACAAAGCAATAAACACGCGTGGCAGTAATATTGCTACTAATATTACCAATGGTACGACCGATTCGACTATCGATAGTTTATCGATAGTAGTACTATCGATAGTTTGTTTACACTATCGATAGTTTCAAAGAAACTATTGATACTATCGATAGTCAATTTACCGATAGTTCTGCATCACTATTTCAGAGCGACCACAAGTTCATCATGGCGTCCAAAAAAAAAAAGCTGCCCTTGTCCTCGCTAACGAACGCGTTCGTCTCGCTCAGAAGTTCCCATTCAGCATACGCGCTATCAGTATGATGTTTTTCACTACTTAAATTTCAGTTCCTGGCAAACAGCTACCGTTAAGTAGGACGCTGTTCTCGTAGCACTTAAAAAACAAAAAAGCTTAAACCTTAACTGCACGAACAACGTTCTAATTCACCCGACACCAAATTTTTTAAAGGTGCGAATACTCATTTCAGACTTGAGCCACAAACTGTGCTTGCTCATACAACGAGAGAACGGATGGTCACGGTGGTGGTGATGTTGCTACTGGCGGTTTAAGCCTGGCAGACCTGGCCAGAAATTGCTACGCACGAGCGCCTCTTTCCAGTATAATGTTTACTATGTGTCACGTAGGCTAGTCTCTCACAGATAAGTTAAAAGAATAACCGACAATTCCTTACCGACCATCCGCACACCTTCTGGAAACGCAATCTGTCCAGTGCACTGTTGGGAGGCCCTCTTTTTTTTCCCCATTCTCTGCGTGAGCTTCGTCCTTTCGCGGCAAAAGCACATGTAGGGGCGTATGTAGTGATCTTTATCTACACAATTTCTTCTTGAAAACGGAACGTCAGCTGAATATGAAGATGGTGCAACTTCCTCGTGATAAAAGACGGCAGGCGAGCAAACACGGACACAAGAGAGAAGTCGGGAGAAGACAACTTCTGGACAGCTTCCTCGCTCGTATTTCCACGACGTCTGAAATCGTTGAAGCGAGCTTTAAGCCTCGTGCGAGCACGACTGCATCCGCCTCAGCATAGAATGACGTTGTTCCATTTTGGCCGTACTAGGGAAGTGCAGGCGCTTGGTCCCCCGACAAATAACGAATCCTGCTGTCAGCATGTTCTGCGGGCGTCACGGAATGCGGATAAGCCCGCTCCGGAAGAAGACATGTTCGGTCCGAATTTTCTCCCCGTCCACCACCCTTTCGCCCTCTCGCGTCTTTCAAGTGCGTTTGACAGTTGAACTGACTGGTTGAGAAGTTATTCGGTGGATTTGCATATCTCTATCCGCGTACTGCGTGCGTCCAGTGAGTAACGTCCGAGTTTTTTGAAAGTACAAAAAAAAAAGCGAAGTGGCTGTCATCCGAGGCCCGCGTACGCAATGTTTCACGCGAATTTGGAAGTTGTGCGTGTGTGCGGGTGAGGGTTCGTGTCTTTACTTTATACTATCAAGGCAGTGTCATCAACGCATAAAATAAAACTCGCTGTTTCCTTTTTTATATGTAACTTTTGTTACATCGGCACGAAAAATACCGCGTTTCTCAAATTAAACAGGGAGACATTGTTTCGAGTGTCTCACTCACATTTTGCCATTGTCAAATGTTTTCTGTATCGAAGAACGTGCAATAGTCGCTTCAGCGAATATATCCTGTACGAATTCACACCAGATCACGCTCTCGCGATTCCGACATCTGGCATTGATGTCATGATGCCTGTGTTTTACTGACCGACTTTAGCTGTGAAAATATTTTAAAGCTGCGCAAGCAAACTGACCCCCGGAGAGTCTTTCCAGTATAAGCGGTTGCGTCACTATCGTCACCTTCATCAACACGACCATGATTTAACAAAATCTCCATCGCTACAAAATTGTTTCAGCGACATCAATATTGCCCGGGTATCGAGTGGCAATACAGAAAAG
Organism: Rhipicephalus sanguineus; assembly: GCF_013339695.2. Lineage (NCBI taxonomy): Eukaryota > Metazoa > Arthropoda > Arachnida > Ixodida > Ixodidae > Rhipicephalus > Rhipicephalus sanguineus. Next base: position 58,883,182 of record NC_051177.1, read on the forward strand.
AAAGTGTAGAAAATCACGTGACAAAAGCTTAAAAAATGATGAATGATGCGCAAAGAAGAAGAAATATTGAGTTCCGCGTGCTTATACGTGATCCCGCCGGCGTCAACTTAAAGTATTTTCAGCGTAACTTTATGCCCGCATAACGCGTATCTCGCTCGAGAGTGCGCAGAACGACCGTTTCTGCAGTGGAGGTGGACGACATCGACTGATGTGCTGCTCCGTGGAGGACACCACCGCCGCCGCATGAATAATGACGTTTACGGCTGGGACCAGCGCACGTTTTGTTTCGAGCTTGAGTTGAAAGGCGACGACGAACACAACTAACGCCGTCGACGCCAGGGCTGGTCACTAAGCAAGATTCATATCGCGCGCTCGCGAAATTGAGGCGCACTCTCTTCATGTCGTAGCATTAATGGCGCCCTTAGGAACAGCCATCCGTTTTTTTTTTCTTTTGGTTTTCTCTTTCTTTTTCGAGAACCAGCGTACAAATATTCTTAAACAAAAAAAAAGCGGATGGAGCGAAATCATTCTGTTTTTTTTTTTTTTTTTTGAAAGCGTACGGTGCGAGAAAGTCATGGGCGCTTACACAGCTTGTATCTGTCTTGGCACGTATCGCTAATACTCCCAGCATTCACTGATTATCCACTTAAGCCCTAGATTGCTCTTCTTCCTCACCAGTGCTTCTACGTTTTTTTAAACTTTAAACGCAGAACATTTGTGAACACCCTCTTTCTTACTCTGTCTGTTTACTCTCTACAGGTACCCGTGTTTGTGCGACTACTGAAATAGAATTTTTTTGCTTGCTACCAATCTTTACACTCTTTACATGTCTTTTTTTTTCATACCCGTCTTTCATTGACCAATAAGTATTTCAGTTAGCTGCGCCTTTTTGTCTCTTACCGCTCGCTGCAACTGCGTCAAGTGGAGAGACGTCGCGTCGCAGTCTTTATGAGCGCAGAGCAGCTCGTTCTTCCAGTACTTCGCATTTCAGACTCCGTAAACGCGCTGATATTTCGGCAACAGGAAGAACTCAAGCCTCCAAATATGCCTTTTTTTACTGCTAAAATAAACATGCACTTTACACAGTCTATGTAACAGCATCGTGTCCACAGCGGCGGCCGAAAATCAACTCGAATGCTGGAACCACTGTGATAAAACGTTTGCTACTATCCTTAATGAGCCCTGCTTTCTTGGTGGTACGGAAAACATCAGTCTGTCTTCGTACACGACTTCTAGGAAAGCTGGGCTGCCGGGACCGGTTGAAGGATGTTCCACAGGGACTGATTATCCGCAGGGACAACACCCCCCGTTAAGGTATTTTCATCTTTTCAAACCTCCATATTCTCCCGAACTTCTTCGTTGTTTGGATATTGGAGGAATTAAATGTGAGCCCAATTCTTTTACTTAGTTTTAAAATACTTCTCTCGATATATTCGTTTCGATCCCATCCTCCCAGCTGCAGTAACAAGCCCTTCGCAGAGATTATTAGCTTTAGCTTGTAATAAACTCTATCTCTCTCCCGCTCGCTCTTCCTATCTCTTCTTCTCTATCTTGATAGGTTGGCTAACGCACGTGCACATCTCTATAGAAGTTCTCGATATGTGCCAAGCTTCACTTCTGTCACCTTGCCGGTGCTCTTGTAGTTGTAGCTGCCATTGATCAGCGGCGTGTTCGTTATCGCGGAGGATTTATCTTGTAATGTTTTCACCGGTGAGCTTATAGGCTTTCCCTATCTTAATCTAGAAAGGAGTTGCGCAGCTCTTACACACAGGGATAGGTCGGATCGAATGCTACGTCACATAAACACGCACGTATCTGAGACCACTCTCCCGTTCGATGTCCCGCAGTGCCACGCGCTTCTACAGAAGAACGAGCTCTGTCGTGCACTGCATTAGTTCGCCACTTGGCTGGCATTCGCGAGCTATCGACTGCTCGGCTCAGCTTCCGGTCTGCGTTTAACTGGACTGCCGGCGAAGCTTGGTCAACGTCGGTCGTCGAGAACGGAATGAGCGACTGAGACCGAAGTCCATTCGTGGCTGCAGTGGCAGCAGCGAGGTGGTGAACAATACGCCTGCACGCCACAGACATGCTTTCTGCATTACGCTGATGACACGAGTGGACGTATATTAGCCTACACTGCTAAACACACTGTTTCTCTTTGAGGTTCTGATGTATGTTTCGCTACCTTCGCTTTGCCATTTGCGGTGTTGGCTAATGATGTTCCGGCAGCGGCAATTTCTCTAGAATGATGTTGGTATAGAACAAAAGAAGGTCCAATCCTGGGCATCCTGTGTCTTTCGCCCGCTTCATTTTCTCTTACTAACATTCGTGTGTTTCGATATACGCCGATTTGGCGGGTTGTTGATACGCATGCTATTTCTTGCATGCGTTCTCTTAGTTGAGTGACTCGGCTCCAATTCCTTTGTTTGCTTGAATTGGGTGATCAAAGAACGCAGCCGCGCGTGTAGATGTTTCTCCACCTCGATCTTTTTCTGAAAAATATCACAACTTGAAGCGAGGTTGCGACTTCGCACACTGTTAAAAAGTTTCTCATCTTGTATTCTTTCCGACTTTTCGTTGCTCCAATGTTGATTTTCTCCATGCGCAAACGTACAACCGACATCCGTATCCTAATTCTCAGTGCACGAATGTAGGTTTTCTAATAACAAAAGGAAATATACAAATAAAAGACGTGTAATCAGTGTGACCGAATGCGCTCCCAATAAAAAAAAAACTTGAGGCTGAAATACGAGATGGGTAGATAACACGAGCTATACTTAATGCAAATTATCCTTGTATTTCTCTTATTTCAATCGCTCCCTTTTCTGGATCACGCACTGTCACCTCCCGCACAACTCAGTATTTGTGCACGCCATTATTGAAATTTATCACAACGTCATTGTGTCTAATGCATGTGGTAGCGGTCATTCTCCTGCATTAATACTCGTTTGTGGATGCCTGCCATCTGCCTAACCACATTCACTGGCTACAATGAAATGAATGGCCCGCATCGCAGTCTATTTGCACTCAACCTCATTTCTTCTGCTGGCAAGCAGACGAATTCTATCGATCGCCCTTTTGCTAGCACGAACTACACCAACCGTTTCTGGTTGTCTATCAATTCAAACACGAAATTTTGGTACTTACGCGACATGCCGAACATCTTTCCGATCTCGGCCCATGCTTGGTCCTTCTTCGTGCGGTCTTTGAAGCACGGGTGCCGCTTGTCGTATATGAAGGGGTACATTTTGATCGCGTTTATCAAAAGTTCGGCAGAGTACTCCGCGGTGGCCATGGTGGCACAGAGGAACGCACTCGTTTGTATCTGGCGGCAGTGGGCCATAGCAATAAAAACTAAAAAAGAAAGCAATGAGCCCGGATGTAAAGAAATGCTGACGTCACTTCTGGGCTTCGCTGATTGGTTCTAGCCGTTCTGCGACTGCAGTCGCGCGACTGAAAAATCGAGCAGCGAGCGACTGAGCCAAAGCAGTCGCTTTGCGACCAAAACGGCCATTTGCGACCGTTTGCGACCAGTCGCTTTGCGACTAACCTAGTCGCGCGACCGTTGCTAGTCGCCGGTGTGAACCAGCCTTAACTTTCACATATTAAGATAGCTAACGCGTTAACCTCCAGTTTTCAGTGGATGTTTCAATTTATTTTCGCTTCATCCTAATCATATCGCTCCAATACGCTGTATTCACAACAAACAAAATTTCTGTAAGCCCATTCTCCCCTTCGCTCGTATTTATCAATCGAGAAGTCCCGTTTTGTAGGCATACACGGTAACTAAGTAGCAGCTAATGGGGTTAGGTGTCCTTAAACTGCCCCTCGTGTTAAGACGGAAGTAACAGCGATAAGCTCTAGATCGACTCGATAATCTTGGGTTTCCTAACGCTCAACACAATCCTCGTTATCTGGCGGTGTCCGCTGCATCGAGATGACGTTTCGTTCGATCTTTTTCTGGGTTGGGAGTTAAATATTTTGGCCTGATGGCCGGCGATCCACTTCACCGCACTGCTGGGCGTTATAAAGCTTCGCCGGTGGTACTATGTTTTTCTGCTGCCTCAGCCGCGAATTCCTCTATGTCGACGCCGTCATATAAAATATGACAAATATAAGAAAAAGAAAACATTATTGGTCCACACAAGTGATACTTTCGCCAGTTTCATTTCACACAGTTCATTCAGCCAGTTTGCCTGCTTGTTTCATTCGACACCGGAATCTCGCGGCACAGAACAGTACCTTGACTTCACGGATTGCGTTCCTGTTCAGTGCGGCGCTCATTGTCTTCACGTTGGTTTGCAACACGCCGAAAGCAACAACGGGAGGGAGGGCTTTAACTCACTGTCACTTTGAGCGCTGGCGCGCACGCGGACGGCCCCGTTCTTGGTAAGATTGCATCTGTATCGGCCATCCATCTTCAAGGCTCATCCGCGAGTGAAACGAGGATGACAGCCGCGGTTGCTGACAACTTTCGAGGAGGAAGCGAGTCGTGATGATAGTGGTATCAGAAATAAAACATCCAGGCGTGTCGTGGAAAAGGTCCATTGCTGTACTCCTCAAAGAGCAAGTCTTCCGAATGTTCTTGAGCTTTTTGAAAAAAGGGGTCATCTGCAGAAGCAAAATAGACGATAATCTGTTAGCCTTTTTTTTTAATGTGAAGACCTGTGCGACTTTCCTATGGCTTCAGAGTACGACAAATTGAAGTTTTTCTTTTCTTTTACTCTATATTGTTCTTTTAAGTTAGGGAAAAAGAAATGGCGGGATGGAAAGCTATACAGACTGTCTGTGTATCTTGGGCTTCGCATTCCTCTCAGGAGGACACCTTTTTGAAGGACAATTCTAATCAATTGATCCGGATGATACCTAATACGTTGTTTCTTGGTTTTAGGAATGTGGTTCTTGCATAATGTTAGACAACCTATTAAAAGGTAGAGCCCTTCACAGGCACCCCACGACAGCACTAGCAAAGCAGGAAATCTTTGTGTATGTCAGTATTGAATCATGCTTCTTTTTAACCATTAGCTTCTTTCGCACATTTTCCAAGTTTTTCTTGTTTTTTTTTTCTTTCACTTTCCGCCTCTTATAATGTGGTGTGTCAGGCAACGGCACACTGATCGGTGGCTTTTTTTCAGCCCTGAAACAGCAATGATGACAACCCTGCCTACACAAAACATCTTTTACAGAGAATTGGCAGAACTGACACTCCCGAATGTGAATGTGGATTTGTAGACGAAGATGTATGCCACCTCCTTCGAGACTGCCCCCATCTTGACACACCGAGACGCCGTCTTAAAACGGAACTAATGGCATTAGACCGCAGATCATTCAGCATAAAGAAGCTTCTGGGCCGGTGGCCAACCGGAACCTTACAGACGTACTCTTTAAAAGCGTTAATATGCTTTCTTGAAAAGGGCGGCATTGCCAGCAATTATTAAGGCATTTATGTTCCTGATGGATTAATTCGCTTAATATACGAATGTCGTGATGTCTATGATGTGTCGACTGTTGTGTTCCCCATATGTGCGGATTCATCCCCATGATGAACAGAGACATTATTAAGGACATTATGAGTTGAACTCAGGACATTTTTCTTTCACCTTATGATGGTGCTTTTTGATGTGTGTGTTTGTGCTTATTTAATATATATTCGCGTGTTTTTTTCTTCCATGTACTACTGTTTGTATGTTTATTTGTTGCAATAGTCAATCCATTCAAGAGCTAAGGGAGTAGCGGCACCTTGTTCGTGCGCCATCTCCTTTACATGATATAAATAACCAAAAAAAACCTCTCCCTCCCCACCTCGTTTTATATTCTGCGCTAGTGATAGACGGAATTCAGCAACTAAACAACGGAGGCGGCGATTTTCTTGCTGAAGCTTTCTGGGGGCGCACGTGGCCTAGCAATTCGGAGAAAGACGTTTATCTCAGGCTAGTGGGCGCATTCCTGCAGTTAGACATTAAGCATCAGACAGGCAATGAAAATACACCCAATACAAGAGGCGCCTGTTTTTTTGCTTTTGATAAGAGCTCATATTAACGAGGACGTTGTTAAGCTTACACCATTCGTAAGAGAAGGTTGTATAAACAACTTCCAAAGAACGGAAGTTGTTTATGCAACTCTGTATAAACAACTTCTATTCTTTCTTTATGCTCGAGCAGCTCTCTGTTCTGGTTTAAAAGTTAATTAGTCTATTTTTATTAATAATTGTTCAAGTTCTCACCCCTACTCATTTTCGTGTGCGTGCCGCCGTGACCAAAAAAATCACAGCATATCCACGGAGTGAATGATGATGAGTGGGCGAAGCTGCGGAGGTTCATCGGTAAACCGTGAATCTTCCGTGAATTCTGCCCAGTACATCATCACCGACGTGAGATCGGGCGCGTTTATACTAAAGGTTCGATGAGTTATGACGACTTGCAGCTCACTTTAATTTTACATGTACGCTGTGAACTTTCATTGTTTAGAAAACCATTGCTTTAGAAAATATCTGGCGTCTTTCGTTAAGCAGCTGGCGTCTTTTCGTTTTGCTTTAGAAACATCTGGCCTTCTTTCGTTTTGCTTTTACAAAACATCTGGCGTCTTTCGTTGGTTTATTTCATCAATCAACGGCGTTTTGAACAAAATTTTTATTGTTTATTCACGCACAGGAGAAATCTCACCAGGCATAACCTTGGAGGTAAACAATGGCTGCTAATGGGAATGAGAGACAGAAGAAGTCGGCTTTTAGCTAACACTTACACTTCTAGTTCTACTAACGTTTCCTACTGGAACATGTCAATGGCTGCTAATGGGGAATGAGAGACAGAAGAATTCGGCTTTTAGTAAACGCGCACGCTGCGAATTTTTTATTGTTCAACAACGCACATGAAATATCTCCCACCGGCACCACCTTGGAGGTCAAACCGTAAGACTGGTTACGCACTACGACTACTACGACGACTACGAGGGACGAACGGGTGCCGCCTTAAGGAGCTTCGCCCCTAAAATTCCTCAAAAAGTACGCAGATACATAGTTTGCTCTACTTTACGAGATTTTTCTGACACATCTTCTCAAACATCCAGTATAGTGTAGCGGGGTGGGGGCACGCGTTAAAATTTGCATAGGGCTCGTTATTACCAAGTACGTTAAAAGCGCACGCAGCCTACCTCACTGACTTTTTTTTTTTTTTACTGAAGGCGTGTATGCGCGCCTGGCAATGCAAGTCGACTACTTTTGGTAACCCCGCATTTTGCTTTACGGCGCGATATACAATCGAATGTTTTGACGTTCTCGCTTGAAAGTCACCTTTAATAAATTGATGGCAACGAAATAACGACGGCTAATAATACCTGAACGGGCTTTTGTCATTACGTCTAGCTATGTTCAAACAGCGCGAGATTGCAAATAGGATACCGCGGTAAAAGGGAAATCATTGTAATGACTGGAATGTTTCGCGTGCACACACTTTCCCTGTGCAAATTAACGTCCACCCTGTTGATGAAAGGGATAATTACATTCAGTGACAGTAATAAAGAAGCTTGTAATCGGAATTACTGATTGTTAAACGGCAGTTCGCGCGAAAGTCGAAGGAAACAGGCTATCTAACGAGCTGGCACTGATTGCTTAAGTTCTGCGTCGTACGTGTTCGCTTGAGTTTAACAATGCGTAATTACCAAATCGCCCGACTTTCAGCTTTGTTGCTAATAAAAGGCACACATTCACGCAGGCGTGCATCGGACTTTTGAAATGGTACTCTGAATTAGGAAGGGGAATGACAACCAAATATTTAGGTAAATTGGATATTTTGTAGCAGTGCAGCCGTTACACTGATAACGCACCAAAAGTGGACTGAGCAAATGAAAAATTGAAGAACCAGAGAAAAGCTGCATTGAAGGGAAACACTCTACACTTACTTAGCCTTCTCTACCATTCGAGCTGTCGACGTCCGTACTGCATTCGAGAAGCAATTAAAATATGGACGTTCTTTGCTATACTCTAACTTATTTGCAGACGGGCTTCGCACGCACTGTCCTCGTTAAAACTACCCCTCTTCTTCCGAACTTCATTGTCGGCGTGTCTAGCTCAATTTGCGCAAATCCTGAGCGCCGCATCGTCCGATGTGACACGACGGCAATTAACGGAGCCGCGCTGCGAGCGTGCGAGTGTCTGTAGAGACTATTTTGCCGTTTTACATAATGAGTGCGCAGGCTGTATATTTCGGCGACGGCGCTAATACTGCCGTGCTTCGGGTGGTTTTCATGGGACGAAATTTCACAGAACGCGTGTGTGCATTGGGGCTACAGCCTTTTCTATGACTCCCTTTATAAGTATAGAATCCTTAGGCACTCAAAGTAACTTCGGTCTTCTCATAGGATGTTTAGACGTCGTGTGAGCAGCCGCCTCTCGCTTTCTCTTCAGTATGTGAAACTGAACTTTGAGTTAATTTGAGCAAAATTAAGACGGGGAATCCGGTCTAGAAACAGCTACGTTTGTTTAACGTTAGCTACGCTAACAAAGTTATGTTCGAAATATACGCTATCCAGGCGTGTTGCGGCACGTTCCCGCTGGGATACAGATTCCTGCTGTGATGTAGTACCTGACACTTTACTGCTGCGACGTAACTGTAGTGTTAACCAGTCAGCAACGATCGACTACTGTCGTTGGTACGACTTCAAATTTTTCTTTTTGTTATTCAGCGTCAGCTACTCAAATTCCCATGCAAAAATGCAGTTATTGCGTATATTTCTTGGTTCAGTGAAATTACGAAAACGATACTTTTTTTCATGAAGGTAGTCATGACACCACCCGTGAAATACGCAGACAGAAGGCTTACACAAAACAATCGCTCGGCGTCTTTGGGAGAATTAGGGTAAGACTGTACGAATACATGTAGTGGTCTCAATATGGCGATAAAACATAAAAACGGCATCAACAATACAGTATGAGGAAGTTCCAAACAAGCACGTACAAAGCACGTCGCATACGCTTCGAGATACCGCAGTCTCATGGTTGTTGAGTAAGCTTAAACGTTAACCATCCATTGGTACAAAATAAAAGCATATTGAAATCAAAAAGCGAAATTCATAAATACAACAGCGCAATCGCGTGCTGTTGTTAAAGTAATTTTCAATAACGCGCTTCTAAGCATTTATTTAGCAAAACCGATTACATGCTGGAGTAAATGAACTTGTGTCTTATTCTTACAGAGGACGCGAGGTTCTTCTGGAAAATGAAGTATGCTTGGCTTACATTTTACCAAAGTTTCCTCGCTTTAGCTTACTGTGCTACAGCTACAATTTCGTTTGCCTGCAAGACCCAATAGTTAGCCTCATCGCTGAAGTTGAACGCATGCGGACGATATTGCTTACTCGGTGAAATTATTGTCTGTGTCCATGTGCGCGGAAGAAAAAAAAAGTTAAAGCAGCTTTCTTTCTTTCTTTCTTTCTTTCTTTCTTTCTTTCTTTCTTTCTTTCTTTCTTTCTTTCTTTCTTTCTTTCTTTCTTTCTTTCTTTCTTTCTTTCTTTCTTTCTTTCTTTCTTTCTTTCTTTCTTTCTTTCTTTCTTTTCGTTTCTTTCTCTCTCTTACTATTTCTCGCTCGCCTCCTCTTTTTTCTATTTTTATACGTCGTTTTGCCTGCGTTACGCCAAGCGATGACAGCATACGACAGCATACGACCGCCCGAGCCTGTAAGTGCTCCGAACTCAGAAGAGCAAGGGGGGTAGGGTTATTCGCATTACGTGCAGCCTACCGGTACCCACGGCGACCGATGCGAGCAACGTAAATCTCGTCTAGCACCTTCAGAGGCTGTCCCATTCTATCATCCGCCATCAACGTGGAAGCGACGAGCGTTCATCAGGGGCCTTGTTTCAAACACATTCACTTCTGACTATTGTGTTCTGCTTTTCGTTTCAGCACCTATATGTAGATCGCGTGGCATAGTCGATAGTCGTGCATGCTCCTTCTATGTACAAGATTACTTCAGGGCCGCCTTCATCAAAAATACCTGTTAGCCGTGACGCTGGCACCGACCTCAAGATTATGCCTGAAACTCATCATAACTACAGAAGTGACTTTCTACAGAAGCAGCATTCATTCTTGGTACTACGAATGGAGTACGCGTGTCAATTTTTAACGGCACCATGGCATTGCTCTAGGTTAACCCACGCAACCCGCCCGAAGAACTCGAAAAGTCATCGTGTTAAACAGGTGCATCTGGTGGCTTTCGGCCCTTTCATTTGTCGGCGCCTTTCTGTCCGCAGTGCAACTACGACTTCCGGACGCGATTAGCTTGCGGGTGTTCGAGCAGGAGCAGGTAGGGAGCAAGTCAACAGGAATACGAGAGTACGTTGACTTTACATGGAACCTTTTTGTATTTTTACTGACATGCACCGTCTCGACAATGGCAAGCAAGAGGAATTGACAGACTTAGAAAGCTTTGCCGAATTATTGATGCGTCCTTATGCTCAGCATTCGTATAAGTAATGTTACCGCAACGCTGCTTCATTAGAGTGTTGGGCACTCTTTGTTCTAGACGTGAGGGATAATGACTTCGACTACCAGCATAGCCACAAGCTTGAGCTAAGGTTATACAACAACAATGAGTGATGCCGTTTATATGGGGTCACTAAAGGAGATTTATTTCGCGTCTCCACCAATACGGAAACGTCAACTCAGAGTGGATGATTGGGCACATTGGGGATTCATGAGGTAGGTATACCGCGCGAATGAAAACAAGGACGTCGAAAAATACGGGGACGAGCGCGGACTAACCAAGTCTGCGCTTGTCCCCGTCTTTTTCGTCGTCTTTGTTCTCTTTCGCGCAGTACTCCTACATCATCAACTCAAATCATTTTCCGGAAAAATACCCGCCTATTATCGCTACGTTCCTGTGCTTATCTTTCCTCCTTTGATGTTCACAGTTGAAAGAGGCTTGGTTTCGACTGGAAACGCGGAGAAGAATAATCCAAGTTTCTATTCATTTCATGATGTGCACCTATCGTCCAGTATTTGCTCTCTCGTTAACTACATTCTGCAGCTTCCTCTTCATTTTCACCATTTATGCCCCCTTCTTTCTTTACATTTCTTGTACAATTATCAGCTTTCCTTCTGCGACTGGAAGGCCTCTCCTTCCAGGCTACGAGCCGATATTCTTCTCTATCTGTTCACAGTAAGTATCTTGGTTAAAACTTTGGCGGCGCTTTTCTAGCCCATTATTGTTTCGTGATAGTGCGGCCTGTAGACTTCTGCGAGCAAGGAACTCCTTGGGTTTCGCAGTCTCTCTATGTGAGCGGGGGCTGTTCCCGTCCTCAATATCACGCTCTGCTGGCTTTCTAAACACACCGTCGTCCGCTGTCCTCTATGTACAGAGTGAAAAGTCAACAATAAACAGTTCATGCTGTCTATTCTTTCTCTTTTCTTTCTTTCTACTCCTGCTGTTTTGACTGCGCTAATTCCTTTGCTGATAGGAAGTGAGGCTTCTATGCCACGTTGGTGAAGCCTGCGAACTATAGAAGTTTCGTTTTTGCGTCTCACTGTCTCTTTTCTTCGTCTGCTTTGATTGTCTTCCAAAAGGCATTTGTTGCTTCAGCGTTTGCGCCAGTTATCATAACTTCGCTCTGTTTACTCGGGCTATCAGCCCAACAAAGAAGTTTTGGGGACAGCTAAAGTTCATCAAAGCAGTTCGGCAAAGTCTGAATAATAAATCAACCGACTCCGCGGTTGTGGGCCCCATTTCAGCGTAGAAATGTGTCTTGTCTGATGCAATGTTGTTGAGCATGGTCTGTAGCGTATGATCTGCCACCCTTCTAAGTAGCTGCGCATGTACAGCCGCGGTCACGTCTGTGTAGAGCACGCGCGCGCAGCCGGTTTTTGCTCTGCGGGGCGACACCTTGAGGCAGTTTCCGGCTCTGACGTGATTGGTGTGTCAGGAGCATGCGCGGCCTAATAGCCAGGCTGACCTCGTCAGAGCCCGAAACTGCCTCAAGGTGTCGCCACGCAGAGCAAAAACCGGCTACTCGCGCGCTCTACACAAACGTGACCGCGGATGTACACCTTTGCAATTTTTTAACAGTATCGCGCTCGCGCGAGCGTTGAGCGCGTGATATGGTAGCGTCTAATAGTCCCGAAAGGCAAGGAGATCTGCCGACGATGCGCAAGCGCACAAAGCACACTGAACTGCGAGTGCCGCCTGCTACGCCGTTTACTTCAACAATTATTTAACAAATCTTTAAGTAAACAGCGCCGTACAACGGAGCACAATGGAGAAATGGTCAAGAGTAAGTGCATGCGCGCTATGCGCAGCGAAGTGCAAGTGTCCTCGGCTGTACTAGACAGATTTACTTTCTACAGCGTTATCCGTCTTTTTTTTTATTTTTCATTTCTTATGAAGGCCTTTCACAGATAATTGACTAAAGCCATGAGCAGCCTAGACGTGTCAACACGCGCCCACAGCTACATAGGAGATTAGGAGCTTTGTGCGCTTGCGCATCGTCAGCAGATCTCGTTACTTATCGAGAATATTAGACGCTACCATATGCCGCGCGCAGCGCTCGCGCGATACTGTTAAAAAATTTCAAGGGTGTGCATGCACAATGCTAAAGAAAATAAATGTATGCCCTGTAGAGGGTGCTCTTCCGCAGTAACGGTGTTATTGCGGGTAAGCCCTTTTGAGCACCGTGAACGACGTTTGATGTTTGCTTCAATTTAACAACGGCTTTCTTTCTTTCTTTCTTTCTTTCTTTCTTTCTTTCTTTCTTTCTTTCTTTCTTTCTTTCTTTCTTTCTTTCTTTCTTTCTTTCTTTCTTTCTTTCTTTCTTTCTTTCTTTCTTTCTTTCTTTCTTTCTTTCCTTCCTTCTTTCTTTCTTTCTTTCTTTCTTTCTTTCTTTCTTCTAGGGCACTTTCAAACTTCTGTTAAAGCGAATTCTCTATAAGCGAGTTACCGCCACTTCTCTGCATAAAGTAGGTTTCTAGACTCTTTCATAAGCATGCTGCTGAGATAGTAGACTGCAAAAATTGTGAAAAATCCCGAAGGCACGGGCATACAAAACTGTGGATCGTTCGACGCGCTTAAACACCGCTGCGAAATTGTACGTTGTTCGAAATAAGGAGCAGAATGGTTGGCCGAGCCTGCTGCTTGCGTGCACCGTGTTTCTCAATGCGCACGAAAGCAATTGCCTTCGGCTTGGCGGAGGGCCGACAAATAACTAAGACCACCGAGACAACTTGATAGGATATACGGTAGCATGCCACAGAAAAGCGATAACCAGGACCTAAGCCCGTTTTAGGAGGCCGCAGCAGCAGTGACTATGAAGACTGTACGAAGGCGGGAAAAGCATGCTTCTTCATACACGCTGACGGCTGCAGTCTAGTTAATTTTAGACCAACCGATCTTTTTTTTTTCTTCGGTCGCATGTGCTATTGAGATATGTGTGACTTTCCGAATTGTGTTATTGCGTTTTGTTTTGACATTTAGGCTACTCTTGCGATCAAGCTACAGTTGCGCACGTGCACAGCACGAAACGTCAGCTTGCGTCAGCGTTCTCATTAGGTTAAGTGAAAGCAGTCAGTACCATGAATCCCTCCATCGTTTTTGCAATACTGGTGTGCCATAGGCGTGGTTTGGGTGTTCCTTTACGCTTTTTTTTATTGATATGATATATAAGGAGATGTTGGCGCACAATTATGGCGCCGGCTACTCCTTAGCCCTTGAGTGAAACTTGAACACATATCTTAAAGTAAAACATACAGGCACTTCATGGAAAATAGAGCACTCGGTCACACATAACCTTTAGGTTGTTCTTATTATCGATCACTTTCCTTCGGTTTGCTTGCTTCCCACCGAGAAGTAATAAAGGACACCCGCTTTTAGATGCGTTTAGGTGCTCAGTCTTTCCGCGCTATCCATTCCAGTTTTTAATCAAAGCGTTCCACCGCAAAAAGTAGCTCCATAGAGGAGGTGCTAACAAGAATAATACCGCACGAGGTTTAACAAAGCGACAAGACATTGACTCTACGATCAAAACAGCGAGATTATTTTTCACCATGTTCAGCCTCCGCATCATGCGTGAGCAATATAGAGCGAAAATTGTTCTTTATGGAGTACACAGTTTCTGTTCAGGAGACAGATAGAGGCTGAGCTTACTGACTGGGGTCAACGTCCCGACGAGGCAACCACAAGTGCGTGTTAAACTTCCGGGATGCTCTCCACATAAATGCGCGCTGGCGAGACGGTATTTCTGTCGTTTGCATATGTATAGCTGGCGGCATTGTGTGCGTAGGGAAGGCTCCAGACAGAGAAGAGGAAGAACGGATATCTCTACGACTCCTCTGCAGGCGCCACGCCTCGTATTTGCATACACTATTGGCGCAGCTGCGCTCCTGTGCAAGCGTCTCGACAATTTTGACAATAAGCCTCCCGGGATGGCTGGTTGGCTGGTCACACGATTAATTCCCTGTGAGTTCATGTTCATATGACGACAGCATATTCGAAACTTCACTGCATCTATTAGAAAAAGAAACTCCATCTATTAGGTTTAGGTAAGTTTAAGAAATTAAAGTTCCATTCTTGTAAATTGAACGTCTGCTTAAGCCAGTCGTTATTCTTGCGGATAATGGAAATATTTTACAGAGATTGCTAAAGGCCTCTGTGGCTTTGCCCTCGAAACTGTAGGCGCAGACAAAAAAAAAAGGTGCTTGAAATCACCATAATGGCCTTGTGGTTACATGCACTCCTCTAGCATAGCCACTGTAAATGTCTTATGTGCGCGTCTATTTAATTACCCCATGAGAATAATATTTTAGGCCTTCTGTTATTCCTATTTGCATAAGATGATTCATATTTGAGGAACTTAGCAGCTTAGTCACACATATTCAGTTATAACGACTACTGTATAATAAACAGAATCATCTACATTTTTCTTGTTTACTTAAGATTAGGCGCCGGCATGTACGTGATGACGACCTCTGCAAATAGGCTTTGTGGCCGGGGGGACACAAAATGAGATAACAATTATCGCTGTCAGATGCCCAGTCAACTTTAACAGAATATTTCCCTTTCTAATGACTGCAGTAAGCGGGTATCTTTGCAGTGGGAAGTTAGAAGCCGTTGTGTTTTTACGCAGTTTTACTTAACAGAATTCTTCTAGCGTGTTCGTGCTCGGACATATCCGGCTGCAGATTTTAATCACCGTTTGTATGATTGCGCAAGCAAGACAGGGAGGATCGGCACAGCGGTTCTCCCTGATATAACGCGGCAACTGCGTGCGGCGTTCAGTCTGTCAACGTCATCACTGGATTTCAGCAGCCGGGAGTGAAAGAAGAACAGTTGTCATTTTGGCCTGTGCATGCGCCCTATTGTCAGACTAATTAATATTATTATTATCATTCGGCATGTATACACGAAGATGATTTTTTCAAGACATCGACTTGTCTTGATGTCCTGTTTTCTTCAAGTCCCTGCCTTGAAGAAGAGAAGACTACATGTCGAAACGTTGCCTACAGCGACACCCGCTGTTCAAAGACTTTTTATATCTTCCTGTAAGGCCAATAAGAACTACTCACGCTATATGAAGCCAAAAAAGGCTCAAATGTGGCCCTTGAACATGTGAGTAAGTGCCACTCAGCATGCGTGAATGTCCCGTCCCTATTTTTCTCCGTTTCTGCGCATTTCAATTCAATTCAATTCTTTATTTGCAGACGTGAAACATACAGAAATATCAAAACTGGTTGGACCCATAGCCAAAGGCTAGTTGCGGGTCCAAAAAGATGAATAAATAAAAGTTCCATGTACAAAAGAAAGATATAATACATACATATAGATAGCAATCGTACATCCTTGATTTGCACGAGCGAACAAAGGGAAAGCGAAAGTTTGGGTAAGTGCACGATTGTATTTAACAGCTCTAGCTAAACCTACGAAACACGTGTAAACACGTGTTTCGTCTCTTAAACATAAGCGAAGCAATCAACTGGGGTTAAACATTGGTTAACCATCTGCTTACATTTGCTTTTTGTTCTTTTTGTTGCCTGGGATACCTTGTCAATGAGCTTTCTTCTTTTCTCTTATTGCTTCACTCCCCTCCACCGTCATGTGTGAGCGAACTATGTGAAAGAACACGCGGGGAAAAAAAGAAAGAAACGTGAGAAAAGGAAATTGAACCACTAAGATCAGGATGCCGCAGCGGTATTGCACGGGAAATAGGGTTCCTGTCCTAGGCGGCGTGCGCGTCTTTCTCTTTTCGTCCCTTCGCTTACGTTTGATCGGAGCCTGTGTGCGTGGGCTCAACGAGCGCCCTTGCAGAAAGCTCGGTAAAATAAAGAAAAATCGATACCTACCGAGGCCAATCGGTTTTCCTTTCCCAAGAACGATCTACATTTGCCGGTGGACTTTTTCTCTTATTCCCTACTTAATCTGGCAGTTTGTTTTCCCCTACCTTCGTCTCATAATAAAAGCAGCTTGTTACTGTGGGAATGATACACCTGTCGATACCTTGTTTATTAGTTATCACTGGTGCTCGCGTTAGCTAAAGAACAAATACCGCTTCTGGCGTCGTGCGCACAATATTATCACAACCGTCTAAAAACAATCGCGAATTTTATGAACAGAAGAGTAGAGACATAAACAACGTAGTGCTTGTTTATTTTTTCTTTCTCTGCTTCTATAGCTGTTTTTTTTTATTGTACGCACTGTTTGTAGTTTTCCCAACCGTGCATGCATTTTATTCCGCCATTGCGGATGTACCGCTTCATTTCACTTGCGCTGTTGGCGACTGTGAGAGAGAATACGTGAAGGAGGACGAGAGAAGGAAAGTAAAGTGGCAGTGGCAGGTGCCGGTGGTTCCGTTGTCGACAGTAAGAGAAAAAAAAGCGTGCTTTGCTTTCAAAGCGAGTGAGGAGTCATACAGTATATAGCACTAACAGTGGCAGCGACTTAAGTCACTTAAGTTCCAGCCCGATGAGATGCATTAGCGACAGCTGCCGGCACTATTATGTCTGGCCTTACTTTTACCTGGCCTTTTAACACGTAAAGGCGTGCGTAGCAAGCGGCATCGGTGAGTGCCGGAAATATCCCCGCATGATACCGGCCCCTCTAGCAATAGGCTTCATTTAATTTGGTCTTCCTGTTTGGTCCCCGTTCTACCATTTCCTCGTTTTATTCCAGCGTGTCAAGGAACAAGAGACACCAAAGGGCAAATACATCTTTTCCAAGAAGGGCTAATGAGGGCTCAGTAGCTAACTCTCGCAATAACGGGAGTGAAAGTGAGGGTGACCATTACGTTGGCTCGTTAAAAGCTGAGCTAACGCTCGTGCATTTTCGCTGGAAGGAAAGAGTACAAAGCTGAGTAGAGTAGCAGGCCGTTTTTCTAAGTGCATACGACGAAATGTAAGAAAAGACAGATAAATCTTGTGCGCCATTTACCTCATCGATATCTATTTTCTACGCACTTCCATCCCAAACATTTAATTCCTAGTCTGTTTCACAAAAGCATCGACTCGGCGTATGCGTGCGTCATAACGCATGCAAATATTGAATTTACGAGGAGGCGCTTGCGTCCAATTTCACATTGTATTGAAAACTTTGTTGGCACTAGTGACTGCGAACACGCTTTCAACATCTTGCCTTAGTTCGACTGCAAGCGCCGAGCGTAGGCACTCGCCTAACTTGATTACACGAACATGTTTGCGCGCAACCCTTCTTACACATTCCTTCTCACATCACCGTTTTCTCAACCTTGTCCTCCTCAGGCGTCAGTTCGTGTTTCTTCTCTTATTGGCAGGCCAGCGAGAGTGCTCGCGCAGACAACGCCATTTTATTCCGTTCTTTTCTTCCTGTTGTGTTTGTGCATGCAGGGGACCAAGCAGATTAGTACTTTCATTTCACTTCGAATACGAGACGGCACAGCTTGCTGCATACTTGCGTTCTGTCGTCCCGATTTTGGTTCCTCATTCTCGATAGGGCTTTACGCACGTTAAAAGACGAAAGGTACTTGCTGAGTGTTTGCATGAGGAACGTTTCTTTGCAACAAAGTTGAGGTTTGCGCTGCAGGTGCTCGAAACCGCTTTTCCGTGAAGTGGGCGTCTGCGCGTGTTTCACTGAAAGGAAATAGACGCTGCCTTCTTGAGCTGCTAATTGTCCAAAGATATCATGTGGTATGTAGCTTCGTTTTTTCTCTGGTGTCCTCATTTGGCTGTGTTTTCGATCAACCCACTTGCGTTACCTTATATATCTTAATAAACCAAGTGTCATGGTGAGCTTTTCAGTAGCAAGATGAACGCTGAAAGGGGAAACTACAATATGCATGGCAAATGAAGACGGTCCGCAAAGAGGCGGTTTAAGTCGTCTGCATGTACCGTTAACATTTAAAGTTGTAGCGTTTTATTGCGATAGCAATTATATGGGCAGTCTCGGCTGAATTTTGCCGTCGCCGTCGCCGCCGTCATGCACCGTTTATGTATAAGTATGTATATATAGATAAAAGACCCAAAGAAAAATAATTCAGAAAAATGATTCCGAAGCGCGGAATCGAACCAGGGACCTCCTGCTCCGCAGCGAGTGGCACTAACCACTGCGCCACGAAACGCAGACCCTCCACGTAGGTAACGGCGAGCGTTATATACACACCCTTTACCGCTGGATGGACTCAGAGACGGCAGGCGCTTATAAGCGTTTCTTCATTACCAGCGAGATGGCGCTAGGAGCACGACGGCCGCATTTAAAAGTCGTCGGGGAGGTCGCTCGCTTCTTCTTATAATTGCGCAGGGAGAACCTTGCCCCTCCGCTGTCTGCTCGCGCGGTTTTCTCGTGGTGAGGGTAAGAGGGATGTTTCGCACTTTCACCGTGATGTTCGCGCTCACGTTACGGAGCGTACGAAAGTGACTCGAGCTCAAGGGACGCCGCTAAACGAACAAACAGAAGATGAGCGCGAACTATCAAGTGTCACAGCTCGACACATGAAGCACGCTAGTTTCCTTCGATGCTTCGGCCGCCTTTGCAACAGGAGCGCTGATCGAACTGAGAGTACCCATTGGCGAGCCTCACTTCGTATAGCATTAGTTTCTTGCTATCGCATTCATTGCTTCGCCATTGCGGCGAAACTGTGGCATTATTTTTCGTTTGCTTGCGCCACAAAAACGACGATATGATCGACCTCATAACTTTCACAGCAGACCGTTCTACTGCAGACCAAGCGTGCTTTAATTCCACAGTATATATTATTTGTATCTCTATAGACACTGTTGTCTTGGAGCTATGCAGGCACAAGGACTCCGAGTGCGGTGCATTAGCCTGGGGCTGAAAGTGGTCCACAAATGACGTCACCTGGCGACATGCTTCCACAGCGCTAACAGAAAACCGCTCGTGTTATCGCATTTCTTCCATAAGCCTAACGTAGCGTTACCAACGTTTCTTCATGTTCTTCACATTGTATGCTCGTCAAGGCGTCAAGCGTACTAGTGTAGGGGCCCATACCAGTGCGTTACAGGCAGGAAGCAACACAGGCCGCCCTGAGGCGGCCTGTGTTGAGAGGGTGTAGTATTCCTTAATCTATCGAACCTCAGCTCGAAGGGGACAAAGGAAATGAACGGCGAAAGAGGCGACATCGGCCATCGCCGTTGCCGTGTAACGGTAGAGCCGATGCGTGCAGCCGGCGACCCATACTGAAGTGCGAGCGTCTGCTAGAAGCAGTTGGTAACATTGGCGGAGCTGTGGAAGTAAACGACATCCTTTTCCTGCTTCTTCCTTTTTTTCTCTCTGATGAAGAAGCTACGTTTATGTTCTCCTCCTTGCTTAACATTGTTTTATTCATTGCGGCACGCAATGCCACTGTTCCTATTATCCACGGATCTCAGCTTACAAAGTCGGCTGCTCTCGTCACCGGTGCCGTTCAAACGTCTTGCGTTGCTACAGTCCCGCCTGTATATACCTATATATTCTCGTCGGGCCCCTTAAGAACATTGCCGCTTTCTTTCTTTCTTTCTTTCTTTCTTTCTTTCTTTCTTTCTTTCTTTCTTTCTTTCTTTCTTTCTTTCTTTCTTTCTTTCTTTCTTTCTTTCTTTCTTTCTTTCTTTCTTTCTTTCTTTCTTTCTTTCTTTCTTTCTTTCTTCTTTCTTTCTTTCTTTCTTTCTATCTTTCCTTCTTTCTTTCTTTCTTTCTTTCTTTCTTTGAAGCTAATTTCTTTGCTGCCTTTATGCAACACAGTCGCTCTTGTGTATTCACCACAGTCATCTACATTAACGCCGTCGCCTACGCTCCTCGGAAAGTTTTCAAAGCGAGTTTTGTACGTGGTCTCCTCGGCGCCTGTTTTACAGCTATTTAGTACTTCTACCAGCTGCCAGAAAAAAAAAATAAGGCAGAGTGGCGACACACTTCCAAGTCGGCGCAGCTTAGTTCGGTTCTAGGAATAGCTCATTCGAGATAAACAACCGGGCAGCTTTTCAGAGTGCTTCGATGATGATGCTGAAGATCATGATATTCCTTCAATTCGCTCGGTCGCACTTTGTTTACCCTGAAAACAGCCGTGGATCCACTATATACAGACGAAGTGAAGTCGCTTAGGAGGAAAATCTTTTAAGTGCAGCCAGGGAATCTCTTTCTTGTCGTTGACTTTGAAAAAATATTTAACTTCAATTCTGGTTTGTTTACAGAAGGAGTTTTCAGTTGTGAGTTAGCCAGCGGGATAAGCCCCATCGGAGAAATCGAGAGAGGGAGAAAGGAAACGACATAGAGAAAGCACGCAGTGATACTGATCACAAAAGCGTCTCGGTGGCTTTCCTGTTTTGGGAGACATAGAAAGGCAATCGAGATGGCAAACAATGAACTTAATTTTGTACGCGGATAGCAGCATGCAGGCATATAGAACAACACATGCGGGCGGTGATGTGTGTCCCATCACTACAAAACTCATAAACAGATGTGGCAATGGCAAGTGTTGTTGAGAAACGTTCTGACACGTAATTCGCTCGAAAACGTTTACTATTGCATATCATTTGTTTCAAAAATACGTGAACAATCAAGAACTGCCAGATTGTAGACTTTCGACACGAATGAAGTTGCTCGTAGAGTAAAAATTCTCCAGAATACCTTCTAACAATGTCTCCACGTAGCACTGTGAGAAATACACCATCCGGATCCCATGGCAGAAATGTAATTATACGCTTTGTTAAGCTGTCAAGTGCGTAGTTTTCTGCTTAAATAATCTTTAATGCTGTGAGGGCAATATAACTTGATCAGAATTGCTGATATTCCAAATAGCGATAGGGGGCGCGGAATTTCCCAAAACGTTGAAATAAGGTATCGAATATTGTCTTAATAATCAGGTATTCCGACTGAAAGTCACTTTTAGGAAATGCGACTACTACTGCGGGGCTCTGTCGTAGGATACTTGATTGCTACGCAGAATACCTGGCCTCCATTATGAATCGAACCCTGATTTTTATTCTTTACATCCATCGCGGATTTTCGCTCGCAACCAACGCCGCCGACGACGACTCCACATTTTCTGCGACGCGGGCTCTTTAACGTTAGAGCGCTAAAACAAGGCACGGAACGAATTCACATATATACAGTTCCGCGATAAAAAAAAAACAAAAAACCTTTTTGTACAGGCCCTCGCGGAATGTGCTCTCCGCCGCCCACTACTACTAACTGCAGGTAAGCGCGTCGTTCACTTCTGCATTCTCATTTTATGTTTTGTTTTTTTATTCGAGTTGACTTATTTCATTTATATGCACCGCTTTTCTCAACATCACTTCGTTTACGCGATGCAGTACGTAGAAATAGCCTTGCTTTTTTCGCGAAGAATGTCTATCTTTGCAATTTCCAGGGTGCCGTCGACCCAACCTTATAAGGTCCCTCTATTATACCATCCCGGCATGCAGCGCCCGTGATTGTCTTTCACCCGCCACGCATCACCGGGCGACTCTTGACGTTTCCCAAAGATTTCCAATAAGTCTCTTGTCACCCGGCGATTTTCCGGCACTCTAATATAACGTCATTGAAGACTTCTCCCACCGTAATTCCGTGTCGGTGGTTCGCCCCCACTCGACGTCAGTTTCGTCGTTCGAACCACAAGCGGTAATTGGGTTTCGGAATCCATTTGTCATCAGGCTAGCCTCTACATGGTCCTTTAATAACATAAACACGGTAACCTGTCCAGAAAGATGAACGCGGTCAAGTAAGTGGTTTCCCGGCGACCGCAGAGCACACTTCCGTGTTATGTTTTTAATATCTTTTTTTGCTTCAAGGTTCAGAACAATAAAGAGAGTTCGGCGCGCCTTAACTTATTGCTTGAGTTTGACTGACGCCCTTTCTCAATGGACCCTTCGTGTTGAGAGCGCGTCGTTCACAATGTCGCCGCCTGGTTCTCTTGGGGGACCACAACAGAAAGCGACTTCACGCACTGGTTCTGAACGGTATCCCTTGCCATACAGGCGGTCCTCGAAAGCCTTCGCTGCCTAGAGTCGTAAATACTTCATGGTTATTGAAAGAAAACCAAACGGTCGCTTACGAAAGAAAAGCAAAGCGGAAATACGAATTGCAGTGTAAACAGGGCTGGTCCACTGCGGCAGCCCGAATTGTATGTGGTCTCGAGAAAATGGGAGTCAACTCATTCATTCGTTGTTGTTAATAAACGAACAAATGTTGAACGGTGTAAAACGAAAAACGAAAAACTTTTGCGGGCGCTTGAGCTTCGCTTCGCCTTCAAGAGCAGAACGCGATAGCGTAATCGGGCATCGCCTGCAACTGTGCCGCAAGAAAAGGCACATTTGTGCGCGTAACGTTGGCCGTTTCAAACTATCCTAGAATGTCTACTGGTTGTACATTTGCTAAGTGCCCACTACGCCATAATTCTTACTTTCGCAAATTAGCGAAGTACCCACTACTCGAACCTAAGGTGCCACGCGCACCTGCACAGCTGCACACTTCGTAATGGGTGGGTAACTTTAAACCACCCACTCGTTGCGCAATTCACATGTTTTGAGATACTTATAGATTTTTTTTTTATTAAGCAGTTCCAAACGCTGTCGTGGCTGCGTGGTAGAACACCTGCTTGCCACGAAGAACGCCCGAGTTCGATTCTCACTCGGGCCGAAGGTTTTTTTTTATTAATAATTTATTTGCACCTATCTCGAATTTTTGCTCAAGGACAGCGCTGATTTTCCGCTCGCAACGAATGACGCCGACACCAACACCGGAATTTCTGCGAAACTAGCTCTAACGTTATCGCGTTAAAAAAAATGTGTGTCATTTTTTGTGTATTCATTCCTATGAGATATTCGGAGTATGAAGAAGCAGGAATAATGTTTCAGGGAATGTACACGCTTCCACGTTAAATATGAGGCCCGAAGCACAGGTCACAAGAACATTTATGTAAAGGCAGGATTTGCAGCAGATATCTGTGCTCAGTATTTGCATCGGGGAGTCAAAATAAAAATACCCCCCCCCCTGAAGACCGAAAGCGGTGAAGAAGAGAAACTCCAAAGAGGTCTTCAAAGCTTCCTCACTTCACTGGTCTGCCCAATTATACCTAGGTGAACCGCTAAGAAGCAACGTAATTATCGCTGCAGTAATCTCCGTATCTACCAGCCACTCGTAGAATGTGGCGAAAGAAGGAGAAAACGATCTGCGCGGTTAACTAGAATAGAAAGAACACATCTACTGGCGATTTCAGGATCATGTTTAGAGAGAGAAGAGAATTGGCCTTGGTCGATCAATCTTTCTTTTCTGATGGCGTGCTTTCTGCAAGAGCACTCGTTTAACCTACGCACTCGCGCGGCTATCAAACGAAAAGCAATGAAGAAAAAAATATGGGTGCATAGTGTGCGACAGCAGCCTTATATACTTTCCATGAAATACCGGTTCGGCATCGTTATCATCTTGGTCAAATGACTGTTCTTTTTAAGTTATTCTTTTTGTCTCCTTGTTCCTTCAGGGAGTTCACTCTCACGTAATTGTCGTGGCTAGTGAAGCGCTAAAAGAGAAAATAAATGTTGAAGCGTAATAGACTAGGTGCCCTAGGCACCCGTTATAATCAGTTGACAACTACAGCAAAAATGTAGCAAGGTAAAGTAAAGGGGCGGCGATTATGCGCAAGACTGTTCGTGTACGCAATGTCGTCGTCGTCGTCGGATCTGAAAGCCTTCCGACTAGGGCGATGCATCAATTCTGGCAACCGAAGTGACCTCTGAAGCATTGTGCTACTACTCGAATGTAGTATAAATGAGAACTAACAGACAATAACGCCAAGGTTAGGTGCCCTAGGCGTTATTTCCTTGGCGTTATTGTCTGTTAGTTCTCATTATTACTGTGTCTAACAAAGATAAACGAGCCCTTAAAAATAATCTGCTTTCCTTTACTCGAATGTAGGGCGTAAACGAAACAAGGGAACAAACGAACATCGTGATACGCGTACTACACGCGGTGATTATAAAAAGGGAAACAAGCTGTGCAGAGAATAGTGAGAATACTACAAGGTGCGCCGCCGATTAAACTGCGGCGCGCCTTCGTTACGACGTCCGCGACAGCTGCGCTCACTTTGTTAAAGGAAAACGACGTGAGAAACAAATAACCAACTGCACGATAAAGTATAGGGTAAAAGACTAGGGAAATACTGAGTTCCCGTTCTTACTCTGCTGCGTGCTACAGTCCCTTGCTTGTGCAAGCAACGGTAAGAGAAAAATTCGCGCTATAAAGCGTAGCGCTGTGCCATAGAGAACGCCAGATAGACTTTGTACAAAAATACGGGAGGAAACGAATAGCATGAACACAATTAGAGAACAGCTAGCGGGCTATGAAAAACTAAAATTCAAGAGAAAACCTCTCCTTCTACGCCATTCACCACTGCTATTCCTGCTGCTTGCTTCCTCTTCCGGTTACCGCTTCTGCTGTTTTGTAATATGTAGTTCTACTTCCTTTTCTTATCGTTTTGAACTTTTCGTTTTCTATTTTAGCAGTGGCTGATTCGATATTTTGATCCTACCGGCCATTTTTCCACCGCCATTCCCCGCTCTCTCTCACTTTTTTTTTTCTTCGCGCCATGCATTGTCGCAGCGAAAGCTGGAATAACGCTGTTACGAAAATCCGTAAGAATGCTGGGAAAAGAGAAAGGCGTGGAGATATTTTTGCGCTCGAAGTTTATCCGCAGCGCTAAGGCAGATTAAAAGTGCCACGAGAACAAAACACATCCTGCCGCTCTACTGTCTTTCTTTTTTTCCTCATTAGATTAATTATCCACTGCGCTTTTAACAGAGGCATTCCGCTAGATGGAAGAAATAACAGGGAAGTGAATAGCGAAAGTACAGATCATTAAAAAACACATATAATCCAAACAAAATGCTATAAAGCTTTTTTTTTTAATCTTCACTGCACGCAACGCTCGCTTCATGTGCTCTCCACGTAATGCTCGCTGTGAGAGAAACTAAAGGAGGTAACCGCATCTCTGGGGTTCTCCGTCCATTCCGTCGGCTTTGGCCAGAATAATCTATTAAGTTGCGCCTGGAGCTTATCATTAAGGTGCGGTGACTCCTCCACAATATACCAAGGAACACTGAACGAAGTACTGGCTATGGAAAGGTCCGCGCTTAACCAATAAGATTGCCTCAAAGTATTAATAATGCCGCCGAGTGTTTCGTAGCTTCCCGCATATCTTGAGAATTCCTCCAGCTGTCGTTGAATCAGACCCACAACTGCAGATTGGTGGGTACTGGCGAAAGGTGAGGAGGAATCAAATGCACAGTTTTTTTTAGTTCGTAAGATGGTTCCTGCCATCGGCCGTCCACTTTCGCTATTCATACGTCCGCTCTACCGATTGCCTGAATATTTCTGTTACAAGCATTCAAGCACAAAAGTAGGTTTTTTTTTATTTGTGATGAGGAGCCAGACGTTCCTAACACGCATGCGCATATTCTTAATTTTGTCTTCTGCTTTAAACTATAACTACGCTGTAGAGACAAAATGTCGCTTACATTAGTATGCATATTGGATGGTGCACAGCACTGTTTGAGCCATTTTAGGAGCCAAATTGGCAAAGCTCATCTTTCGCAAGTGGGCTTTGCCGTTGGCAGCCCACCTTCGCTATAGTATGTGCAGTTTCAGGACTGACTATAAGTTTCCGCTATGATGAAAGTTTAGCGTGCGAGCTTTTTGAGCTTTTAGTCTTAGTGCAACGTATAACAAGAGCCGCTCCGAGATCATTTTACAGCGAAAGCTGTTATGAGATCATTTCACCGGCCGTGTTTGGCGCCGTAGTTGTCCGCCGCCGCCGCCGCCGCCGCCGGTGTCCGTAACCAGTATCACTCGAAATAAGAAAAAAACACGGAAATGAGAAAAAAATTCCAGGATGGAACGAGGTTCGAACCTGGGCCCTCTGCGTGTGAGCCCAGTATTCAACCTCTGAGCCATGCCGGTATTTGAAACTGCTTCGCAAAAAAGTCCTATACAGGGTTCATGTCGGGAAGGAACCACATTAGCATATGCAATATCGCGTGGTAGAAGAGTAACATAAGCACCAAGCGTCGCACAACGCGAATTCTGTAACCAGGAGTCACACAATGCGAATTGCGCAACGAGTAGGTTGTTGAATGTTTCCAACCCATTACAAAAGGCTCTGCCATAATTCTTCATCATCAGTCACAGCATCAACAAAGTGCGCATAATGCCTTACATGCGTTTAGCAGGTACCACGGCTCTCCGTAGAATGACGAAAAATGGCACAGTGCCTGCTGCCCTACTTCTAAAAAATTACAATGATTTATAGCATAGTGAGTTCCTCGCGAGTGCACTTGTATTGGTTACCAAGGAAGCCCATAAGCGCATGATCCGTTTCCTCGGGGTCTCAGTAAAATTGCAATGATTTAGAGCGTAGTGGGTTCCTCGCAAGTGCACTTGTATTGGTTGCCAAGGAAGGCCATAAGCGCATGATCCATTTCCTCCGGGTCTCAGTAAAATTACAATGATTTATAGCGTAGTGGGTTCCTCGCTAGTGCACTTGCATTGGTGGTCAAGGAAGTCCATAAGCGCATAATGCATTTCCTCGGAGTCTCAGTAAAGTTCTTCGCCCCCCCCCCCCGTCTCTCTCCCACGTCAACGTATGTTATACAGCATTACGGGAGAGGGAAATAGCGACCGGGCGTCACCCGATGCAAATTACATAACTGGTGGGCCGTTTAAAGCTTCCAACCCATTACAAAGGCCTGAGTCATAATTCTTCATCGTCATCAGTCGTCGCGTCAACAAAGTGCACATAATGCCTTACAGACGTGTAGCTGGTGCCTCGCTTCTCCGCTGAATGACGAATAATGGCTTAGTAGGTGCTTCCCAACTTCACAAAAAGTGTGATTTATGGCGTAGTGGGTACCTTTCTAGTGTACTTGTATTGTAGCCCCAAGAGAGCTTACAACGGGCTCTAGAAACGCCGCTCTTCCAGCTTTCGCTGTGACTGTGCTGCGGTTTCAGCGCAGGCCTGGCGTTTCTTTTTTCTGACCCTGTCTTCCGCGAACTCTTAACCGCTCATGCCGTGATGGTCACGCGTCCACATCCATACAAGTATGCTGGATGTAGCCAAAATGCTCAGGCCACGAACAACCTGAGCTACTGCCTGCATTAATTGATTGGCCCTAGCCAAGGGAAGTTCATCCAAAAGAGCCAAAGCAGGCCGGAACCACGGTACTCTGGGCTGGTCGGCTAGGGGCATTCATTAGCGGTAGACTTTACACTTAATTTAATTAGGGGACACTTTATTAGCCGTCGTGAAATTATGTTGATATCCGACTCGCAGCATGACGGTCGATATTGCAGGAAACCGGAGCCACCGGGTAGCGTTTGTGGAATGGAGTCATCGGAACGGAACGATCCTCTTCATTAAGGTAAAATGCTGCCCGTCTATATACTTACGGCTTCGGCGTACGTCGAGGGTGTGTTCGTGTTACATCCATTTGTGAAAGACAGCAGAAAGGACAGCGGCGGTACCGTTACCCGTTGCTAACAATCCATTTGCGCAACAGGCGTTTTGTTATTTGATAGTGTTCAGAAACACTCTATAACAGGGGTCTCAAACTCACCTCAGCTATCGGGCCGCAGTCACGAAATTGAGCCCCACAAGGGCCGGAACAATGAAGACGGCGAGAGCGGAAGTGGAAGGGGGGTGTGTATTATGTCACAGTATCCACCAACTGCTTGAAGGTATACAAACGCGCCTATATCTGCATTGCAGTGTTCCCCAATATGCAAAAGAGGCACCAATAAATTAGTGCAAGATTTCTTTTTTCAACCCTGACTACTGTATATAAGTAATATTTTTAGTTAGATTTCCCGTTGTTCTGAGAATTTCCCATTGCCCATTTCGGTTATTGCTTCATATAAGGTTGCTATTTTTTTTCTCGTAATGCCATCCTGTGCTCCTCTTTCTCAGCTTTGCTACGCTCAGGCTTGCTGTCGTACGCTGCCTAGTTTCATACGGTTGGTTGGTTGGTTTACGGGGTTTAATATCCCGAAGTGACTCAGTCTATGCGACACGCTGTAGCGGAGGGCTACAGATAGTTTTCACCACCTGTGGTTTTTTACCATTCAAGGTCATCGCACAGTACACGGTCCTCAAGTATTTCTCTTCCATCCAAAATTCGACCGCCACGGTAGGGATCGATCGCGCGTCCACCGGGTCAGCAGTCGAGCACCGTAACAACTCAGCCACCGTTGTGGCGCCTAGTTTAAGCTATTAGTTGCTGCTTATGGAAAAATGGCACAGCGTCTTGTTTGTAGTGCGATTGATACAGATTGCTAACACCATGATCGTATATGATCCTATTCTAGCGGAGCCCAGCCTTCTTATTGTTCATTGGAGAAAATGTAGTGACAAAGGAGGTATTATGTGGTCTTCTTGCAACCACCGAATACAGGCGTCTCTACCTGGAAATGCCTTCGAGAGAGGGGTTGTAATTTTATGTCAATAAAACTGTATCTTTCAGGGTTTCGTATTCATTAAGGCGCCCTCAGAACAGTATTACATTAACATTTTTTACACTCCACCAGAGTATAATTGCGGCCAGCGTGGTTGTACGTCGATTGTGAGACGTCACAACCTACAACGCGCTCAACGACAAGGGCGATCGTTTGGAGATGTTTTTTTTTCTCCTTTCTTTACCTCAGCGAGACAGCATGCAGTGACCCAGAACGAAAAAAAAAAAAACAGGTTACATCACAAAATGTATCCTCCAATAGAATTGATCCGCCTGTAGAGCAAATCTAAACCAAGATTAACGTAGCTAACGTTAAGCTAACACAGGTTTTTCTCACAGATTCAGTATCCTTCGTTTGGGTTAAATTATGCCGAAGCGCAGTTTCACACGCTGTAGACAGATAAAAAGAGGTAGAGCGGGAAAGAGATAGCGAGGCGGTTGCTTGCAGAAAACTCGCGCGAGATGTGATAAAGAAGTTCTCCATGGTGCCCGAGGAATTTTCTGCATACTTATATAAAGGGTCGTTACAGACTGTTATCGCACGAAAGCACACACGCGTTCTGCGAAATTTCGTCGCATTAAAATCGCCCGGAGAATAATAATATAACTGCTTAGCGTCGGCAGCGAAATATCCAGTGCTGCGCTGATTATTTAGAACTGCGAAAAAGCCCATTCTTCCTCACCCGCTCTATGGGCACTCGCATGCACTCTCAGGGCAGCTCCGTTAATTGCGGCCGTGTTCTATCGGTCGATGCGGCTCTCAGTTCGGCCCGTAGCGTAAATTTAGCGAAAGGCGACAAGGGAGTTAGGGAAATTAGGGCCGATTTAGCGAAGATCGGGTGTGCGTGCAGCTCGCTGAAGAATTATTGAAACAAAAAAGGAAATAAAAGCAACCTTTAATTGCTTTGTGAAAGAGATAGCAACATCAATATCGACTGTCACTGTTGTAGAGAAGCTTAGCAGCGAATAACTCTAATAGCAAGTGCATCTATCTATCTATCTATCTATCTATCTATCTATCTATCTATCTATCTATCTATCTATCTATCTATCTATCTATCTATCTATCTATCTATCTATCTATCTATCTATCTATCTATCTATCTATCTATCTATCTATCTATCTATCTATCTATCTATCTATCTATCTATCTAAACACGACACACACACACACACACACACACACACACACACACACACATGCCTGCGAGATTACACTGTATTTCGCCGGAGTTCTGGCGCCGGATTTTATGGCTTGGCTCCCCATGCATGACCATGAGTGATCAGGTAGCAACACGAGGCGCAAGGCTGCGAATACATAAAACCTACATACCCTACATACCCCTACACCATTCCATATCCTTACTATGCACCGGGATAATCATCTATCCTAGTGAAGCAGAGAGCAAAATCGATCGTAAAACGGAGAGAATAGACGAGTGGTATACTCAAAACGGCGTGTAAGAGAGATTAGCGTAGGTGGCATAGAGATCGAACGGAGGCCAATCTGGAATCCGCAGTGCTAACAGACCATATATATGAGCATTGCCAGAAGAGGGCAACGCAATAACGCATAAACGCGAACCACCGAGAAGCGGGATAACAAAGTAAGCACATGGACGCGGAACGATCGGATGCGTGTGAGGTCGATATCTCAGCCAGCCTCGCGATTCAGCGGTCGTGTAAACACCGAAGCTAAGGAACGATCCCGCCATCTCGAATCTGATTGGCACTGAAGACAGAATTGGATGCGTCCATGTCTGTGTGCCCTCTCAGAATGAAGAAAGGGAGCAGAGGGCGTACGGCCTGCTTGCAATTCTGTGTGCGAATTCGCTGCTGACCCGGTTGGGGGATGTTAAACAAAGTTATCCGAAGCAGAACTAATGCGGCCGCTGCACAAAATGCATTAAAGGGGCTCCATCGAGAACGCATGGCAGCTTCCAAAAAAGGAAGAACGCCATTGTCCGCTCAGAAGCATATCGGAAAAGTACATAAGAAGCTCGTGTTTCTTGGTGTCGCCTCCGCTGCGAGTAGCAAAAGCTAATTAAAAGGTTTTCCACTAATGATCTGAACTGCGTCAAGTCGATTGCTTCATTTGGTTTCCTTATCTCTATCTCGGTCGCGATCACGCAAAAGTTCAGATATCCTTTCTCTTGAAGAGCACATTTTGATAAAATATCCGGGATAAGAGATAGGAAACCAGAAAGACACACAAATAGTATTACGTACGACGTCGTAAAAAGGTGCGTTTATTGTGCAACATTCGGTAAAACGGAGTACCGCGTGCTTTCACAAAGATGTTATGTTTAACGCAGTCAACAGGGACTCTATCAATCTAAATGGAAAATGACGCTGCAACAAGCCGCCAGCAAAGCGCGTGTGCCTTCGTGATACGTACAAAAGGGAGAAATAATGACTATTAAAACAAACACACATATACCTTCTCGAGCTCATTCACACCGAAGTTACTATTCCATAATTAGCAAAATCCCCATAATTCACCATAAATTCGCGGCCGGCAGTGATGCAACGAGGCTTTCCACCCCTCCGCCCAGCGTGTTCTTTATTAATGGGACGGGTGCGTTCTCCTTTTTCTGAGGAGAGCGTAAAGCTTGATGTCAACGCAATTCTTAGATGAACACGTACACAGGACAATAAAACGAAGCACCTTGGAGGCACCCGTAAGATAGTCACTTCACGAGTATTTGATTATTTATTAATTGCACGAGCACCGAAATTCTCTTGTTTCTGTTCCAAGCACTTCCGGTAGAGCATTTGCTTCCGATTTTCCGAATATTCAGAAAAAGTCTACTAAAAAATAAAACTGCTACGAAATCGACGGTTCTGGTTCATGTTAAGAGCTATATTGGATACATGTGATATCGGAGCATAAGTTTACTTAAGATAAGCGCCAATTATCTGTCGGGATAATTCATGAAAATTAATTGAATGAGTTCATTAAAAAAGCAAACGGTTTTCTTGTGAGCAGCTGAGTTGGGATCGTTGCGGCACCTGGCGGAGCAGGTCTCAACCACGCGCTTCTTTTTACGTGGCCTCCGAGATTCGCTTCGGCAGCGCGACGAAACACAAAGTGAGCCCAAATGTTAATGACAACCAGTAGATAATGAAGCCAAGGAAGATATAAGGGATGCTAATTGTGCTGCTTAAGTGTATTGTTTGTAATTCTGATGTAGATAATGACCCGGAAGTGTGCATTGCGCTTTCACGAACAAACACTAACGCCTCAATTCGGCGCGTAATGTGCAACTCCACCTTAGAGCATTGGAACAAACCAGAACTCCGGCACAAGCGGCTTCATAAATGTGACCCAGAAATGAAGTTCCGTATGCCTCACTAGCTAAAGCGAAACATCACATGCATGATTCACAGCATTCCTCTGGGTGTGGCATCCACAAGACGCTATGCCCACTTGATCGGCTGCAGTAACACAGGTCCCGACTGCGGTCATTGTCAGTTACCGGAAACACTTGAACATAAGTTGCGCCTGTCCAGCTTACGCATGAGGACGTCAGAAACTGATCTCCTCGATCGGGCAATATCACAGTAGACCATTAACCAATGAGGTTGTGTTAGGTCCTTGGCCTGACGTCAGCAGCGCAAGTGTGGTTATAGAAGCAGTCGTAGCTTTTTCACAAGCCACTGGGCTGGATGCACCTTTTTAGATATGCCCCAGCGTAATGGAACTATATTCTCATCTCCCTACCTTGCCATCGTCATTCATCACTCTTTCGCTCCCCTGTCCCCCCTCCCCAGTGTAGAGTAGCAGGCCAGAGCAAACTGTAGCTCAGGCCGACCTCTCTGCCTTTCTGTAAATAAATTCTCTCTCTCTCTAGATGTGAAGAAAGCAAACTGGTTGAAAAGACAACTTGCGTCCGGCGGGGACCGAACCTGCAGCCTTCGGATTACCTAAGCATTACCCCAGAGAACACGAGCGCCAACATGTGAGCGCCACTTCTAGACACATAAGTCAAGAATTAGGGTCCACAAGCAGACAACAATTCACGCTAAAAGGCCGCCAGCCGTTCAAGTTTGCCGATTTCGCCCCATCTGCAATCCTCCGCCCGTCGTTGTCGTGATCGCAACCAGCATCGTTTTGGAAAAAGTGGCCTTCTTCAACCACTCTTACGCGCCAGCATGCGCGCAGTTTTTTGGAAAAATTCGCGTCCGTATTGGCGCCATCCATCTTCGCAAATATCCGAGATGGAAAAGACGCCGACAGCTGCTCGAGACTTCAGCCTGAGGCGACGATCGATGGTCGTGGTAATAATACGATGAAATTGCCGGTATTTTGTGGAACCACAATTCTTCAACACTCTTCACTGGCGCCAGGTTTCTGGAATTCTTCAGATACCCTTTTTTTGTTGTTAATGTTTTTCTTGAGCCATGAAGCACCGTCTTCCAATGGAGCAGGAAGAGACCAGCTTCTCGGCTTAGTCGCGTCTAGGTATTTTGTTCTTTATTTTCATTCTCTTGCGCGTGGTCTCTAGCACCACTCTTGGCTTAGAAAATTGATTCCGAGAGGAAACGTTTTCCACAAAAGAGGAAGGGATATGATGGAAGAGGCAGCTCGGCGCGGGCCGTGTCTTCAACTTCTTGGCCATTTTAGAGGCATTCCTGTTGCGTGGTGTTTCGTAAAAGCCGTTCACGCATTTTATGCAGTGAATGTAGCGTATTCCTCGGTGCTGCGATACAGTAATCAGGCACCGACACAGGTGCAAACTTCTTCCTTTCTTTCTTTCTTTCTTCCTTTCTTTCTTTCTTTCTTTCTTTCTTTCTTTCTTTCTTTCTTTCTTTCTTTCTTTCTTTCTTTCTTTCTTTCTTTCTATCTTTCTTTCTTTCTTTCTTTCTTTCTTTCTTTCTTTCTTTCTTTCTTTCTTTCTTTCTTTCTTTCTTTCTTTCTTTCTTTCTTTCCACGAAACCTTGCATCAATCTGGAAGACCATTTGTATGCATTTACGTAAGCAGCATTTCTTTCTGCATAAAGGAGAAGAAAATGACAACATTGGACAGAAAAAAGAAAAGAAAAGCGACACCTCGCACAATCTAACAACAGCGAGATGTTCTTCAAATGTAGTAAAGATGGTCAGGTTTACAAAGCATAAAGCACGAAATAGGATGAATATTTAGGTGTGAGCTAATGGTGTGGTGTTTACACTGCCAAAATGGCTGGAAGCAAGCCTAATTGGGAGGCCAATGTCTGCGATACAACTCCCTCTATTTTCTTGTCTTCCCTATCTTCATGCGATAAGACTTGATTGCCCTCAAGTGGGAACAAAGTAGCAACATAATGTTTCGGGGCGCGATAATGGCCCACTTACTTCTTTCCAGGCGCAGTTGTCACACACACACAGCACAAACAGTCGACAACAAGGAGTTTATGGAGAATCACGAAACACATTAATCACCAAGAAGTGAGAAGCACTTGTTTTTTTTATCGTGAAACAAGAAAGATCGAAACGACAAGCGCCCTTTCAACGGGATTTTTAAAGCGAACGCGCTGTCGCGAAAGAGACGGTAAAGATTGGTGCAGGGATGACACCACTAATGTTCGGCGTTTTACATGGAGTGCTCGAGGAAGCAAGCCTTTCGATGGGTATTGAATGGCTAGATACATTAGCGAGAGGAGGCGAGAGCCGGGGAAGCGGCAAAGCCTCGATTTCTCTTCTTCATTCTGATGGCTGAAAACAACTATCGCTTTGACAATATACGTGTTTTTATTTGCTCCTGTAAATCGCTTTATCTTTGAGCTTAGTGGTGTAGGCAGGAGAACGAAGGTAGAAACTTACTAGAAACTGGGACATTGCACAGGTCTAGACGGGCCGTACATTTTTATTTTGCGAGAATGCGGCTGGAAGCTTTCTTAGAGGCCAGAATTGCAGAGAAGTCACACAGAGAGAGAACGCGAATAAACAAGCGCGGTCCACATACTTCGCAGTCTATGTATGGCTTTTTCTCCGAATATTTCGAGGACGACAAGCAAGAGGCAAATGAAAGCTCGATCAATACGCGTCGTTTATGTCCCCACGCCACGGGCAGCGCAGATCCGACAGTCGACATTCCGTGCGGTCTGTTGCACATAAGACAGACTGCCAACTTCGCTGGCGACCCAATTGGCATGTGAAGAACGATTTCTAAAAAAAACCGCAGGAAACGCTGAAGGAGCAGGATGACGCATCAATCGCGAAAGAAGACTATGAAGAGCGCGTCCCAGCCACAATGTCTGCAACTCGGCAACTTCCGCATGCCTGGTTGTTTCTTTTATGTATCTTTTCTTTGTCTACCATGGCACCATACTGCTTGTTTGACACGCCTCGTAGGTTATTTTGATTATGTAAAGTGGGGTATTGAGGGAGATAGCAAATGAAGACATCAAAATAAAGGGTCAATAACGCGTGGTGCGCGCCTGCAAGGCAGGACGCAGACGAACATGATAAACATAGAGCAATATACTTATTACGAACAAAGAAATAGTTGCTGAGAACGTAGTTTTATTTTCGTGCGATGTATGTACAAGGTAAGATTCACTTTACAAACAATGATGGTTACGTTTCAAAGTGAGAGTTCGGTATTTTGGCGCGGGTTTCGCTGCTGGATGAAACCGAGGTATCACCGAAAAGAAGAAATTTTGCAAGAATTCTTTCTTTTTCTTTTCGTGGCAGTAAAACAGAAAATATTACGACGGTGCAAGGAATACAATTGATACCAAGGTCTCGGAACCGCAGTAATAGAGACAGAAAGAGAGAGAATAATTCTTAATTTAATCAAATCTTTAGATCCGAGGTGGGCAAGGCTCTTCGTCCAGATGTCCACTAGCTATAGCGGCTCGCCGGGCCTGCATGGTCCAAGTTTCCCAGTTGGCTTTCTAGAGCCTGTTCGGAGATTCGCGCCTTCTACAACCAGTGTGGTAGCGTATTTGAGGGAAAGAAGACCCACATTTGTTAGCAGCTTACTTTGTGTAGACGAGGCTGGTAATATTGTCCTTCTTTAACCATTTCCCGTTGCCAAATAGTGCCAGCAATCGCTCATATGGTAGGTACTTGTTGCTAATATATCATCATCACAGCTAGTGCTATCGACAGCATGCCAATGCTTGCGCATGTGGGCACTTTCGCGGGCTGATAGCGAAACCAGGTACGCATTATAGTGCTTTTTTTGCGCCAGCTAAAAAATAACAGTGACGTTTGCGCGAACGATACCAATGTGAGATGAGAACGAACGAACGAACGAACGAACGAACGAACGAAAATCGAACGAATGAATGAATGAATGAATGAATGAATGAATGAATGAATGAATGAATGAATGAATGAATGAATGAATGAATGAATGAATGAATGTGTTTCTTCTCAAGTAGCATGCATGGTTGCTCTTTGGAAGGACTGATCAGGTGCGCAAAAAGGAACGGACACTGGCGCCTGGGAGTCATCGGTCTCGTCGCGTGTGATGAGACAGCGGCAACACCAGCCTCGTGGATTCCGTGCTTTTGAGAGTGAAAAACGATTATGTCACATAGTAACACGCAATTAAACCCTCCGTGAATGTGTCAGTCGCCAAACGACTTTCAGCGTTTTCAGCAATTATTCTGGGGCTGCTACCCATAAAGGCTAGGTTCGCCTTCACCGCGTGTGCTGTTAATACAGCTCCAAAAGGGACGAAATTAATTCCGAAAGCAGCAAGAAAATGCTGGTCAGTAACGAGAGCTTCACTTCATCGTGAGCATAAAATTAAACACAAATATTTCATTTGAAGCAATTCCGCGAAGCCGTGATCCTTAGGAAGCACGTAACTTGAGGCTACACCCCTCTTTTTTTAAGCGTCGCTATTTAACCGGTGATTCTCTACTAATTTTGAACTGCAGTACAATTACACGCCAAACGGGGTCGTGCAAGTGTACACCTTGGAAGTGTTAAGCAAACGAGGCGCGAAATTACAATGTGTATCCCTTCGTACGGGACGTTCACCCATCGCTAATGTCTCAAACAACGCCATACGCCATGGCGCGAGTACTTAGGAGTGGTTCTGGAGTGTGGATATAGGGCCAGATACATAGGCGAGACGAAGCAATAAGCGACACGAAGCACTGAAGCCGGCTGCGGGGCCTTAAAGTCAGCTACCGAAGGGTCTTTAAACCCTTCGGTAGCTGACTTTATGTAGCATAAAGAAATATTTATTTTACAGAGAAAATATTTTCTTCATTCTTTTTCTAAACATCCCGACATCTTTCCAGGAAAGTGGCTTTTTTTTTTAATATATGAATTGAGTTGTGGCGTGGAAGAAGCAAGGCTAATAGAGCGTTTGAACATCCTTGAACATGATCTTGGTCGCAGAAACAGAGTTCCAAGTGATACACAGGAGCCTTCATCAACAATCAAACTACACGCGTCATTGCATCATTACGTAATTAGACAGCGAGTGGAGAGTGACAATAGGACACTCCGCCACAGCATGAGATGCGCCAAAACTCTAAACCTCCAGCGTTCCAGCATGTGCGTTCTAAATAGCTACGAAAGGTGGCGCTATTAGCGACAAACGCGGGTATTTGTGCGAAAGCGCGCTTCGTATGCATCAGCGCCTTTGTATGAGCGGTAAATTTTAAACACCAGAAACAACCATAAAAGCGGACTAAATAGCCAAAGAATGAAGCATTAAAAACGCTACCAGGAAATCTCAGCATATTACTACCATACAAGCAACTATTTCGTGAAAAAAGATACGCTTATCCGCATCGCTGCGCTTCTATGAAGCCCAGTCAAGCGGAAGGGCAGTACTTGTTTAACGGTACATCGCGTAAAGTCAAATGGATCGACCGTGACACTGAGCCATGCGAAGCCCATGGCTGTCTATCGAGCGTGGAGCGTTTAAACCCGTACCCTGACGCAACATAACTCACTACGGAAACAGGTTAGGTAAAGACGGGCACCATTTCCGCTTCTCAGTTCCAAACACACGGCCGACAGCCCAGGATGAACACATTGGCGGAGCGGTATTGAGGGAGCTTGATGACGCGGAATCGAACACGGAAGCCTGGCGGAATGGCGCGCAAGCACTGGGCACATGCAGGAGTATTCGCGCGAATCTTGGCGAGTCAATTTAGTGGACTATGTAAAATAAGGTTATTACCCACCGAAACAAAACTCTTGGGGCGGCACCATTTCACGGTTAGTGTTACGCGCTTCATTATTCATGTCAGGTTAAGCGTTACAAACGAATGAAGGAGTTTTGCATTGTATACAAAGCTTCGCCTCGTAGGCATTTCTTCCCACAGAATCGATTGCAGCTTTCAGACTAGGTTCGTCATTTTATTATATAAATATAGCTTTCTTTCCCCTCTCTGGTTAAACAGAATGCTACTGGAGCAGAAACCTGGAGGTTTACGAAGAGGGTACTACTTAGATGAGGACGACGCAGCGAGCAATGGAAAGGAAAATGATAGGTGTAACCTTAAGGGATAAGAAGAGAGCAGAGTGGGTCAGGGAACAAACGGGTGTCGACGACGTCGTAGTCGAAATCAAGAAGAATAAACGTAAGATAATAATATCTGGGGTTAAACGTCCCAAAAGAAGAAGAAACGTACGTGGGCTGCTACTAATGCAGCGCGTATGCAATATAACTGCTGGTCATTAATAGTGACAGACTGGATTCCAAGGGAAAGCAAACGCGCGAGGGGGAGACAGAAAGTTAGGTTGGCAGGTGAGATTAAGAAGTTTGCAGGTATAACGTGGCAGCAGAAAGCACATGACCGGGTTGATTGGCGGAACGTGGGAGATGCCTTTGCCCTCGACTTGGACGCAGTAAGGATGATGATGATGATGATGATGATGATGATGATGATGATGATGATTACTGCGGCTCATTCATTGGGCAAGGAAGTCGTGTAAGCTCAGTCTCTATAGGCTGCCGAAACGAAGCAACCGTGAATCACTGTGGTTGCTTAGGCACAGCGACAAAAAGATCCATAATAAAATAAATATCTCTCGTTCGGGAGATAGGTACATTGTGAAATGCCCATAAAACAAAGACAGATTCGTCTCTTAAGGCTCGTTCACACCGGCGACTAGCAACGGTCGCGCGACCGTTTGCGACTGGCGGTCAAAAAGCGACTCAAAGCGACCGATGTTCACACCTGCGTGCGACCTATATGGGTCGTCGCATAGAATTCAAGTCTGCTCGTATGCAGCTTGCATTGCCGTTGCCCCACAAAATAGGCCAACGTCCTGTTCCTGCGCATCTGATTGGTTCAGAGGTTTGCGACTGCAGTCGCGCGACTGAAAAATCGAGCAGCGAGCGACTGAGCCAAAGCAGTCGCTTTGCGACCAAAACGGCCATCTGCGACCGTTTGCGACCAGTCGCTTTGCGACTAATTTAGTCGCGCGACCGGTGCTAGTCGCCGGTGTGAACCAACCTTTATTACAGGGGTGGAAGGGCAGCAACAATATTCAGTGCAGCATTAAGCTGGACCTGTTCTTGCAATGCCGCAGACCTAAGCGGTGGGAGGAGTGCAGAAGGACGAGAAGCGCTGGGGTGCATGGGATACGGTACGAAGAACTTTATTTAAAGATCCGGAGAAGTGCCACCCCTTAGGGTGACACCGCGGGCCGCTCCCACGTGGGGACAGTTAGACCTAGTCCAGAGAGCCTGCGCCGCATCGCAGGCTCTCTGGACAGCCCAAAATTGATGCTGATATTCCGAGCTCTTGAGCACCGAGCTCCATTTCTGCTCTGCGAGGTCCTTACCCCACGTAACGAGGGGCACCGCCAAAGCATGTGCTCTAAATCGCACGTTCCCCCGCAGCCAGGGCATTGGGATAAAAGAAAAGAACGCAGGATAAAAAATGGGGGCATCTACGCACTAGAGTTGCGAACACTGAGGAAACAGCGGAGCTGGTGGCGTTCCCCTCCTCGTATCCCTCATCCTCGTATCCCTCCTCCTCGTGCTCACTTCCCTTTCCCACCCGTTGCTATATACCGCTCTATAAAAAGCTATTCTATGTTTCACCGTTTCCCCTCCTCCTTTCCCCTCGTCGTCACAATCACTTCCCTTTCCCAGCCCTTGCTATACTATACAAGTTTATGCTATGTGCTGCTCTCTCCCCTTCCCTGTTTCCTCCTCCTCATCCCCTCTTCTTTCCCACCCCTTTGCTATACTATACAAGGCTACGCTATGCTCTGCTAGCGTGCCTGGATAGCCGAGCGGTTGCGGCGCAAGCCTTCGGATAGTGGGTACGCGGGTTCGAATACCTCCTAGAAAAAAATTTTCGCCAAGAATTTCTCTCTTTCTCTTTCTTCCTCTCTCTTTCTTTGTATTCGTTCTCTCGCCCATCAGAGTTATTGCACCCCACGCCGAACAAATCGGCGCACATGTTCTGGGAGCGAAGCAGAAGGTGAAAAAGAGAATGAAGAGAGCGCGTGCCGGCTCGTGATGATGATAGTTTCTGTTCGCGACTAAATGGAGTAAATGGAAAAATGTGGATTTCTGTCAAATCCACTGAAGCAGCACCAACTGTTGAAGCTGTAGAAGCTTGGAAGAACGCATCGTGTCACGGGGACGGACGATATTATTTCTAATTTTTCACTTCGGGAGTGCGAGAGTCCAAAGAATTTGTGCACAACACTAAGGACCAATGGAGATTAACTGTACGAAAGTAACAACACAACTAAATGTAAAAGTGTTGTTTGCTTTGCGTCCAGTAAATGACGACTTCTGGAATTTTGTAACACTTACGGCGGCGGATATGCTAGGCGCTTCTGCGAAGTATGCCGAAAGTCCTTTTGATGTTATCTGCGGCAGCTAACACAATTCTAGTCATGGCGTGAGCTGGATTACTTTAAAGATTCACACATTATTTGCGCGAGAGATAGAAGTACACAAGGGTGCTGTAAGGCTCCCCAGTATGATTTCTACAGTTTATAAGTAAAAAAACATCATTCAACAAGTAAAAAAAGTGCACAGGCAAAAATAATATGCCACTACCACATTAAAAACTACTACTTTGCTCACCGATGTAAATCTTTGGGCTCCGTGCGTTTAGCTGTTTCAGGTGGAACTCGTACATATTGCTTCTCAAAGTGTAATTCACTTGACATCATCTTAAGAATGTAGACTGGGCTTTACATTGTATCTAGATCAGAAGCAATAATGAGGTGCAGAAACCCATTTCACGTTCAGAGGCATCTTAATCTTTTTCACCAACTCTTCATTAGGATGGGCGGATGAACACACTGCAAGAGGCACAACGTTGACACGAACGCCGTGCTTATCCCACGCTCCTGTCTACCAAAGAGCCTCAGCACACTTCTGCACCCCTTAACGGCCGGTCCTCGTTGATCTCTGGCACGCATGGTGAGCCTATTTGCATCTGGATTCACTTAACTAAATCTCAGCCGTTGGAAACCAGCCCTGCAACGTCGAAGAGTTCTTGAGCCCGTGCCACGCACATTCCATTTTCCTGGCACCGGCTAACCTTACCGCGAAGCCCAAGATCATAGCAAATGCGCGCACAGAGAAACAAACTCTGCACAAAGTAAAGTATAGGCCATTTTTGCCATCCTAGACCCCGCCCAAACAGTGCTTGATAGTTTGGAAGTGAAGGCAATGCAGGCTTAGAAGTCGGAAAAAACGACCTCTACTTGGCGGGTAGCTGCTCGTATATGCCCAGGCTGGCCCTTAATATGGCCCCACTTCGGAAGGCATCTGCTGGCTCATTTGGAGTGCGATGTCGAAAACCCAATTAGGGGGCCATTAAGGTGAAACTAGGACGCAGTTAGTCGCACCAGCTTCTCTCTATGGTGCTGCATGCTTCCCATGTCTGTGCTACGTATAGTATGACGTGTATCGTTGATGGTAGGATGTGGTCTATATCGGTGCCTTTTTGCGGCACTCCCACCTAATCAGGATGGAAACATCTCAGATTGAATCCTCTTTAGTGCAGTACTGAGACTCGTCACAGCATGTTGCACCGTGTATAAAAAAGATACCCATCCATGGCATCGCCTTACCCGTTCTTTCAATCTATACAGGTTGTTTTAACGCGATAGCGTTAGAGAGCTCGTTTCGCAGAAATTCCGGTGTCGGCGTCGGTGTCGGCGCTGGTGATGGCGTGGTTGATTGTGAGCGAAAAGTCAGCGTTGTCCGTCATCGAAAAATCGAGAAAGCTGCAAATAAAATAATAAAGACCATGCAGAAGACCCAGGCCTTCTGCATGGCAGCAGGTGTTCTACCACAGCAGGTGGTCATTGCTTGAAACTGCTTCGGAAAAAAAAACACTATATGAATGTCATGTAGCGGGAGGAGTCTCCTTAACGCACGTAAAATTGCGTGGCAGAAGCGTAGAATCACGCCAGGCGTCAAAACATGCGAATTGCGCAACGAGTGGGTGCTTTAAAGGCCCACCCATTACAAAGCGCTCAGACATATTTAATCATCATTATCAATAAAAGCATCAACAAAGCGAACAGCTGCGTAGGTTCACGTGTTGCCTTACGGACCCGTAGTGGGTCTTTCGCTGATTCGCAAACGGAATAATTATGGCGTAGTGGGCACTTAACAACTTTACTTGCAGTAGGCATTCTAGGATACCTTGAAAAGGCCAATGTACGTTACGCGCACAGACGTTCGTTTCCTTACGGTACTGTTGAGGCATCCACCGAGAACCGAAGCCAGGCTAGCAATTGAGAAGGCGATGCGCACGGGACCCTATTAAGCTATCACGTTCTACTCTTGAAGGCGAAGCTCAAGCGTCCTCCAAGTTTGTTTTTTTTTTTTAGACAATACAGATTTTTAATAAAAAATCTGACAGTCAGGCTCCTGTGGTTTTCTCACACGAATCGTATGTCCAGGAGGAAATACTTTCCCACAGCTAAAATGACGTTGACGCGGCTAACAAAAATTCGTTAATTAACTTTTTAATTATTGATTAGAGTGCAGTTCTGTACATTGGGAAGTTGTAGTGAATAATAATTAATGCTATACGCATTTTTTAGAAATCACAAAAGTTGCGCTCAGTTCGAGATATTCAGCAACGAATTCCAAGTGTGAAATCGAAACCAATTGCGACCGGCGCGCACAAAGCGCGGCGGAACACCGGAACCACACGGGACAGGGAAGTGCCGAAATTTGAATGAAGGCGCGCCGAAGCAGAATCCGGTCAGAAAAATCGGCAAGCATTCTGAAATACACAAGCAAACCGCTTATTGTTGCGTGCGATGGGTGGTGCCTGTCTGTTTCTTTCTTAAACTATAAAGAGGCGCGACTAACTATTTCGCCTGTCTGCAAGAAGAAGCGCAGTAGCGGCTGTCGAGTTTTATGCTTCCCAGACAAAGAAAACGTTGATATTGCGGTTTTATTGCGCGCAGTTCGAAAGAAACGCATAAGCACAAACCACTATTCTCGAAAGTAAGGCTATACGCGGGCACAAGTGGGATGACTTGCAGCTTTTCACGAAAACATACGGCCGCGGCGCGCCTTCATTCAAATTTCGTCACTCCCTTGTTACTGGTAGTTCCGGTCCGACGTAGCAGAACGGTCGCGCTTTTTACGCGCCTTGCGCGATCAGTTTCGATTTCGCCCTTGAAATCCGATGACGATTACCTCGAACTACGTGCAACTTTTGCGATTTCTAAAAACTGGGTATGCCGTAAATTGACATGCACTACAACTTTCCATTATACACAAACAACGGCTCTCAAGTCGATAATTAAAAAGTTAATTAACGAGTTTTTAAAAAAAATCACAGCATATCCACGGAGTGAATGATGATGAGTGGGCGAAGCTGCGGAGGTTCATCGGTAAACTGTGAATCTTCCGTGAATTCTGCGCAGTACATCATCACCGACGTGAGATCGGGCGCGTTTATACTAAAGGTTCGATGAGTTATGACGACTTGCAGCTCACTTTAATTTTACATGTACGCTGTGAATTTTCATTGTTTAGAAAACCATTGCTTTAGAAAACATCTGGCGTCTTTCGTTAAGCACCTGGCGTCTTTTCATTTTGCTTTAGAAACATCTGGCGTTCTTTCGTTTTGCTTTTACAAAACATCTGGCGTCTTTCGTTAGTTTATTTCATCAATCAACGGCGTTTTGAACAAAATTTTTATTGTTTAATGACGCACAGGAGAAATCTCACCAGGCACTACCTTGGAGGTAAACAATGGCTGCTAATGGGAATGAGAGACAGAAGAAGTCGGCTTTTAGCTAACACTTACACTTCTACTTCTACTAACGTTTCCTACTGGAACATGCCAATGGCTGCTAATGGGGAATGAGAGACAGAAGAATTCGGCTTTTAGTTAACGCGCACGCTGCGAATTTTTTATTGTTCAACAACGCACAGGAAAAATCTCCCACCGGCACCACCTTG
Organism: Rhipicephalus sanguineus; assembly: GCF_013339695.2. Taxonomy (NCBI): domain Eukaryota; kingdom Metazoa; phylum Arthropoda; class Arachnida; order Ixodida; family Ixodidae; genus Rhipicephalus; species Rhipicephalus sanguineus. The sequence continues at coordinate 58,927,490 of NC_051177.1, forward strand.
GAGGTCAAAGCGTAAGAATGGTTACGCACTACGACTACTACTACGACTACGAGGGACGAACGGGTGCCGCCTTAAGGAGCTTCGCCCCTAATTAGTCGCGTCAACGTAATTTTAACTGCGGCAAAGCATTTCCGCCTCGACGTGGCGTTCGTGTACGAAAACGACAGGAGCCTCACTGTCATACGATTTTTTATAAAAAACTTGTACTGTCTAAAAAAATAACATCCTGTATATGAAATGATGAGACAACTAATAACCCCATACCGACTGCTGAGCCGGCCATTAGATCAGACTGGAATGACAAAACTGTGCTGGTTGCGACAACCGACAGTGGTATAATGGTTGCGTCTCGTACAGTACCCAAGGATTGAAACGCGAAAATTTAGGGCTATGTAATAAACATACTTCCGTTTCCAGCGTCTTTAGTTCGTATCATATCGGCGTAATTTTGACTCGAACCGTTACATCAGAGCCAACATTACTTCTGGCGACCAGACCAGAGCGACATGACGAGGTTATATTGAACCAAAGCCCGTTGAAGTTGGTATATTCAGAAAAGTGATGTCGCGTTTCAATCCGTGAGTACGGCACGTTGCATCACCGTATGCGATTCATGTCCCTCTTATAATCTTTGTTGAAAAAAAATTCACGGTGCTTAGGATTCACCGCTGCTGCTTCCAATTGAGTGCTGCAAGTTCACCACCGAACTGCAGCTGCACCAGAAGCAGGTGAAGCGTCCGGTTTATACTTTTTTTTTCTACCGGCGAGTCTCCCGCTTATCGCATTACGCGAGCCTATTCACGAGACGCCAATTCTGGGTCATTGCTACGCCACGAAGTAAGCGAGGCAACCACGGTAACGATTAGTTTCGAAACAGAGAATGAACATTTTTTTTTTGTTAGCAAGCGGGAAACAATATGTGTACATATTTGCACTGTGAGAGCGATGAAGGCAAATATAAATAAAGATACATTTCCAAAAGCAGCAAGCATGAGGAGGTAAGGCGAGGAGCCAGGCAGAGCGCTGTTTAAGCGGCACTCTGGGTGATTGTTTTACAGCTGCGCCATGAAATTCTGGAGGCACCAAAATGGAAATGGGGAGGGTCCGGGTCCTTCCGAAACGAATTTCTCAAATGGCTATCCCGCCACATCCTGGAACCACTACACTCTGAACGGAAGCAGGGTGCCGCCAGTGGGGTGGTGCGAAGGCTGGGAGGGATAGAGCAGACATTGCAGGAAGAATAGGGGACGTACACGGGAACTGAGATCTTCCACAGAGATTTTAGAGCAGGGCGTTTGTCTCAAAAAAGAAATGAAAGCCAACGAAAAGATCTTGCTTGCAGGAGCTAGAATAGGGAACTAGGGTTTCCAGATAAGGGAAAGGAGAGACACATCCCGGCGTACTTGACAAAGTGCAGGAATCCACGCAGGCACATTCCGAACGCAAAGCGCTGAAGTGGCCTCTGCTGCTTAGTCATCTTCTACGAGCGATGATGCATTTTTTTTCCGGTTTCTATTAGGGATAGCCCTCTCGTAGACTACCCGGTACAGCGGTCACTCTATAATGTATACTTGTTTTGATTCGGGAGGCTTGCTTTTCTTCATTTTTTTTTCCTTTCACGAAAAATGAACATGAAACGTGGAGGAAAGCGTGAACAAAATAGGACAAAAAAGCACACACAAAAAAACAATACGGGAGTTCACACTGCTTGAGTCGCTTGCTTTTAGCTATTTCTCTCGCATCGAAGAACTCCTGTATTACGGTTAACCATCTTTCTTGCTTTCATTTGCGTGAATGCGCAATCGCAAGGCTTATTGGGAAAACTCAGCACAACTCTGCGCCGTGTTCTTAGCCCTTGTACGTCAGAACGCGTATTGAGTCCAGTGCACTCGAGAGCGTGCAACCTAAGTCTCTGTCACGCTAAGTATCGGGAAATGGCTTGGATTGCATCCAAGAGCGGAGCTACGCCGGAGTGTAGTGCTACGCCAAGGTGATGAGTTTTGGTAATGAAGATAAAGAAGGCAGATCTTTGCGCAAAGCGCGTGCAGCCAGAGAACCCGGCGACAAAGAACGCAATGAGTGTTTCGCTAGCTTGCACGGGAAAAGGAGGTGCGCAGCTTTCCACGCTTTTTTCGAAGCGCTTTTGTACCTATGTGCGCGTAATACAATACGCTTTCGTGAACCCGTGAAGGCCCATATGATCATAGCCACAAGTTCTAGTCCCGAAACAATTCAAGTACTTCAATTCACAATTCTATAATTGCAAGCAGATATCAAAGAAGAAAGGAACCAGGCGAATACGCCTCCCCCATCTTCTTGTAAGCTTTTACGTAAGCTTTATTTAGCAATTTTTTTTCTATTCTTTTGACAACAACATTTATATGTGCGTTACTAACGAAAAAGTACACTTAGTGTTGAGCTTTGCTAGCGCTCCGCACAAGTTTTTCGTGACATGTAAATAGCTTCAATAGCGTGGTTGTTTCCACGGATGTATGTAAGCAGAGGCTGAGGTATACCGGAGTACGTAAATACTTAATGTTTTACATATGTATACTCAGTGTGTGGAAACTATTATTGCGACTGCAGTTATATCCGCCAAACCATCACTCTTACCGTTTCGATACTCTAAACAATCCATGGCTCGCCTGGGAATATTGGTTCAGCTCAAGTGAGAAGAGTAATTTGAATTGACCTACGGTCATGGTAAACTACACGTAAGCGCATTCGGGTTTGGTTGGGTCGGTTACTCACAATGCCTGAGCAGTGTGAGTATGGTAAACAAAGCCACTGACGACGTCCAGATTATGGTAAACAAAGCCACTGCCAGCTGTATATCTTCCAAATCCAGTTGCCCGTGGCTGTTATTCGGCTTCTCATTGCCTTTATTTTACATCGCGCTATAACGTTATTCAGAACTCCAGGCAGATGTACAGATGCTGTGAAGAAATTTGCGAATACTAGCAACCTCATGTCACTGAAGTGGCTACACGCCACTAGGCCTCAGGTATAAATTAATACACGAGCTTTTCATGGGTCATATTAACGTTCTCCGCTACTTCCATTTGGGCTTCAATTTATATCAAACTCGAAGTTGAAGTCACCACAAGAGTCCAAAGGTGTTCCGGGCTTTGCAGGGAAAAAAATTACACAAATAAAGGTCGATGTCGTCGCAAATTTTTCTAACGCAATTATTGCTGTTCCTGGAAGAAACTCGAAGGATGACACCGCGAAGCCTTATGCGATAAAAAGGTGACGATGGTTCGTGACGTGAGCGCTGGCGAAGGCTAAACCAAAAACATCTTAGCCCGCTCACTCGTCGAAAGATGAAAGGACGGAAAGTGAGTCAGAGAAGGGTGAGAAGGAAAGAATAATGCATTCGCGGGGCTTCAGTCCGGAGAGAGCCAGGGCGCCGCTGCGCTGCTCGTAAATATTCCATTGGTGTGCACACCATGCCACTTCGGGGACCTTGCGTCGAGGCTCAAAGGGCTTCAGCCTCCTACACATCGCGGCGTTAATGCGTTGCCCGAACCTCTCAGCGCTCACGAAACGCTCTCTGACTCTTCTACGGCGAAGACAACGAAGGTCCCTCTCCCGCGTGCACAAGAAGTCCGCTTCCACAACCTTTAAGGTGTATTCCCGTTCGCTGCTAACCGAGACTGCTAGCTGCCTCAGGGTATGCTGCAAGAAACTGCCATTGCTATGGCAACGTGAAGCCATTGCTGTCTCTTTCATGTATAACAGGATTGTTCTTACGTGGCTGCAAAAGTTATCTTTGCATAGGAGCGTGTCATAGCGTCAGGGTGCTCTACGGACACCGTTCAAAAGGTTTCGAGGCACTCGGCTCTTCAAAATTTGCAGCACTGCCTAATATGTAGTAGTCACGTTGTCAACGCTTCAGTGCACATTCGGTTCACTTCACATTTCCCTCACGCGCTATTACATTTCGCTTGACCAATGGCAACTTTTTACACCAATGACAACTCAACCCTAATCGTTATCTGACGTACCTCCGCAGCAAATAACGCCTCCTAGAGTGCTTCGAAGTTCGAAAATTACTGATGACCAAAGGAACGTTAACGACGCTAAAGAAAGTCTGTGTGAGTTTTCTGTATAATTTCCCCGGAAAAAGAAAAAAGTTCACCAAGTGCACTCTTTTAAATAATTATTCTGTTCTTTTCTTTTTTGAACCTTTAGACATTTGTTTCATCTTTTTTTTACCGTTCACATGGGAATCACGATGACTAGTCATTAGCAGTACAAGCGTGCGAAATGCAAAGAACGTTCATGCATTGTCTAAATCTAAAATTGGTACGATAAAATTATAGCTGCCATTTACCAGCCAACCCGAGAAGGGTACACGAACGAAAGGAAAATTAGAGTGGGACAACAATGAAGTGAGCGGGAGCTCTTTACGGCGGTGCCCTTTGTTCACTCTGCCTCGCAACACACTTCATCTCTCACTTTCGGCCACTATTTCCCGTTATAATCACAGCACGAAGGCCGGCCGCAGCGAATATATTTTTCGTAGAAATCGACATACCCTTACGTACAGCGTACGTACGTTCAAACATTTCAAGGAAGACGAACTTACTGGACGTTCCTCTACGCGTTATGATTTCCGGCACGGCGTTGCCTCGATCTCTTCTCGGCGGCAGTGCGAAATTGGCCGTTAAACAAAAATGTCGCCTCGAAGTTAAAGGACTGCCCTGAAAACGAAAGGAAAACCTCTGCTTCGTCGTGGACCAAGAAACATGCTGAAGCGCGCCACTGCTAGGTTGCCGCCTTCGTCGCGGCTGTAGCGATCGCACCAATCTGCAACGAAATTCCAGGTTCGGAAACTGAATACGTCACACGCAGATTATCTGCCTGTTTCGATCTCATAAACTATATAATATTCACTTCAGATTGCATTGACAGAGAGCATAAATATTCTCAATCACGTTTTAAGCAAAAACAGAGATAGCTTTCTGGCACGGAAATACAGATATATGGCCCTTCGTCTGGAGGCTTTTGGACTCCAGACGTTTTTAAACTTATTTTGTGAGAGCATCCTCTAGTCACATAGCATCGATTTCTTGGAAGAATGCTTGATCAACAGCTATCCTGGATGCCACATATGGAAATGTCTAAAGTATAAGGTCAATACTGAACGTTCAATGGCAAGCACTCTATACACGTTCATGTGGCAATATTTATACAGAACATATAACGCAACAATCTGGACACACAGTCACTTGCTCTAAGGACCAGCGACAAGGAATAATAGTTAGCAAGTGTTGACATTACAGTGAGAACAAGGACCTTTTCGACGGTGGAGAAACACTGGCATGCAGCTTCATTTTGTTGAGCACATCGAGTGGAAGAACAAAAATATATGCAACGAAACGAAACGCGTTGAAGAAGATCGGGCAATATCAGTGACGAGGCTGCGCGGCGCACCTTTCGTAAATTGAAATATATTGAGACGCGACCAAACGAGCCTTGTGCAGCTTTTCGGGTGCCGAGCTTGCGCGCACGCCTCGCTATCGCTACAAGCGATCCGACGCAGTCCAGGGAATGTCACCAATTTAGCGCTAGCTGCGCCTTTTCACTGTCTTTTTCTTTTTCTTTCTTCCGTTGTTGCTACCGGCTCCCTGTTGGCTAGGCCTGGTTTTCAGTTTCCACCACTCACATTTCATTGTTCATCTTTCGCTCGAGTTGCAGAAAAGTTAGGACCTGATCACACACGCATTCGCCGAACGCCGATGCAATACAAACAGTGACTAGAATAAACGGCGATAGAGCCTCTGCGCACGTGTAGGGGTAGATTAATGCCTCTCGTGAACATAAGATGTGTGCTTCGTAACTGCAGCTGTTTTTTAATATTTTTTTCACCAATATTTCAGTGGAGTACGCGGTAAGCTAACCCTGCGAAGCCTCGCATAGACGATGCCCCGAAACGCAGATGTGACGCAAGAACTTGTACCTATGTGATTTAAGGCATATTTAGGTTCATGCCCGCACCTGCATTTGCGACGAAGCAAAAATAAAGTCGGAATGAAGTTGGTGCAAGGGTGAGACAGAGTGGGTATTACTAACGGACATGATCTTCTGTACAAATGTTTAAGTATCGCGTCTCCGCTGGCGAAACTCCCCCCGGGCAAGGAAACGACTCTGAGCTTTCACATCTCTTACGAAAGCGCCAGCAACACGAAATCGTTCCCTCAACGTGAGCTGAAGAAAAAGAAGAAAGAAAGCAACAGCAGCGAAGCGAGAGTCGCAGATAGTATATAGGGCTAACGGCAATGTTTTTTTTTTTTTCTTTGAACGTTTCGCCACAGGCTGCACAGGGCGAAGAAATTGCAAGCTACGCTTTCGCTCGGTTTTTCTTGAATACCTCATGGCTGCAAGAAATATTCGCCTGTTAAACAGCCCCATCTATACCCGAGTCACGAAATGATGCCCTCAAGGGTATCTTTCTTTCTTTCTTTCTTTCTTTCTTTCTTTCTTTCTTTCTTTCTTTCTTTCTTTCTTTTTTTCTTTCTTTCTTTCTTTCTTTCTTTCTTTCTTTCTTTCTTTCTTTCTTTCTTTCTTTTTCTTTCTTTCTTTCTTTCACACCGTGGCGAGCGCACAGAACTTTCTCTCACTAAAAGCCTTCATCGTAATAGAAACTTATGTAGGTGGCACATATCTTAACGGCCCTATAATGCGTGATGTTAAAGGGCTCGGTAAAAAGCCCGGCTGAATCTGAATTACTAAGATACGTTCTACCCAGGCATATTTTCTTTACTATTCATCCATAATAGATGGGCATTCATTATCCTTTCGACGAGACTAGTACGAAAAGCTCGCAGAACTGTAGGAACGAACAAGGAACGTATGACCATTTGCTTGGATGCTGTGCATTTAGATATGGCGTTTAAAGATGTGTTTTTCTTTGTAGCAGACAGCGAGTAGCAGCCTATGCCGGATTTTTCGCTTTGAACCAAGCGTTACGAGATGGTTCGACATCTTCGTGTAAGTGGTGCAGCTGTGCGTATATCGTGTGCTTACCGAGCACACCGAGTACACAGATGTGTAAAAGGTAGTTCATGGTCCAACCTAACGTCGACACTCACGTTATAGCAGAGATGTCAGTTTCATCGCCAGGATGTGCACGCTTCATGGCGATGATGTGCTTACTTAGCGGTTGGAGCCGTATTCGCGCTACGCTTGTCTATAGCTTGAATAGTCATAGGTAGTGATTCTTACGATGATATAGAAAAGCGGGTAGCCGGCAATACCTCCCCAATTGCCGTTGTCATGGCATGACGCTTGTATAGGTCTCTCTACGAAACAGTTTGAAGCACTGGAATGGCTTCGTGATAGAATACCTGACTGACATACAGTATGCCTGAGTTCGATTCCGGCTCGAGCTGTGATTTTCATTATTTGTTTCCATTGCGATGCTTATAGCGGACCTACACATTGATACGGCTAATGGCTAACTACCACTGGGCGTACCTATGCAACTATGTGCGCCCATATTTTTCCCAAATTACATCTGCTACGCTATAGAACTGCTTCAGAGAAGATGTGCTATGGCCAGTCGTGACGTTCTACACATAATTAGTGAATGCGGCTGGCAAATCTGAAGTCGTGCTTACGACAAAAAAGCTTCCTGAATTAAACCCATCTCTTTCTTCTATAGGAATG
>NC_051177.1:59315263-59354738 GCF_013339695.2 Rhipicephalus sanguineus
GCCGAAACCACACTATAGTTACGTTGCTTTCAGCCACGTAACGATATGATTATGAGGCACGCCGTAGTGGAAGGCACTTGATTAATTATGACAACCTTGGGTTCTTAAACGCGCACCTAAATTTAAGTACTCAGGTGTTTCTTGCGTTTCACCTCCATCTTATAGCGTGGCCGTCGTGGCTGGGAACTCGAAACGCGTCGTCCAGCTTAGCAGTACAACATCCAAACTATTGAGGACGGCTCCTACGTCTGAAATAGCTATGCTCACGCTCATGCGCAGTTGCTTCTATGGTCGTGTTAGTTGTGCTCCGGCAGTAAGCGCGTGCACGTCTCATTTGTCTCATCTACTTCATCGCGTCATTCCATTTGGTGTTTGTTTGGGTACAAGGGTGCAACGTCATCGTGCCTGTACACCATACGTAGTGTCTAATAGGAACTGTTTGCCTGCCCGCATAGTCCCGCTGTTATCGCGCGACCGCATCACTTATTCAACCTTCGGCAAAGGTTGCCCTTTCGCGAGAAGCTTACGCTAATTGTGTCTGTGACCGTTGAAACAGAGAGGTAACTTGGAAATAGAGGTAGCGTGCCGCACGCATTTCATGCCGTGCCTCGATATTCGGCGCAGGTGAAATGAAATGACAGCTTTGTGACAGCTATTTTGTGTACATGTGCGCGGGACTATAGCTGTTCTTTGTGTGTACATGTGCTCATTGTACCTACCATATCGCCAAAACACGACACCTGGAGTATCACGCCAGGCGATGAACCAAGTTAACAAGTAATCATTAAAAATTGTTATCTATTTTGCTTTGACAAACATAAGAATACATGTATTGTATCTCCTTTACGTGGATAATCACAAATTTCTTATTTTAGCTGTGTTCATGCCTTAGCGCAGTTATCACGGGGTTATTAGCACAGTTATCTGTACGTGCATATTGCACTGGACCATGGTGTTAGCAGTGGACCTAAAAGCTACTTCGGCTAGTTGCCTTCGAAAATGGTGTGAGGCTGAATGAAAGTCTTATTATAAAAAAATTAGCATAATTTATGATGATGAAGTGCAGTTGTGTCTATCGGACCGACTTAAGTTTGAAGGAATGCGTTGTCACTGTCTTGAACGACCTCCGCGAAGCCACCGGGTATCCTTAAAACGACCATGCGAAGACGCCGTTAAGAAATGACACTTGACAACCTCTTGTACACATTTGTACGAGCGTCAAACGAACCAAGTATATGTGCTCATTTTGGTTGAACGTGAAGTGATTGACGTAGGCGGGGGGGGGGGGGGGGATGAAGTTCAAGTCTCCTCGAGGTTTTCAATTTTGCATGTGTATATATACATGTACGCATACAAACGCGCGCACGAACATACATAAAGTATGGTAGAACATCCCCCCCCGCCCCCGAAATAAATTTCTGGCTATGCCCCTGCATGGAATGCGCATTTCCGTGCTGGCCTTTTTGAGCTCCTGAACGTTCACATTGTCATGGGTCCGGAGATCTTTGCGTAGTGTTTACTTGCGTTCATAATCACCCATTTCCGAGCCACTGCATCTGTAGGGTGGCGCGACGGTGCCTTTCGGCTTCGATGTCGCATTGAAAATCCTCCTCACAGCATGCTATCTCAGTACCCCGAGGATGACAACCCCAGTGACCGTGTTTTATCTCTGAATGAAACTATGGGGCTTCCACGCCTGGGGAGTAGATAATCTTCAATACGCTTGGCGGGCGAGACCAAGCGTCGACGGCGCTGATGGGACGGATTTGCCGAGACCCGACAAATACGCGTTAGGCCTGCAGTGCGTCGCGTTGTAGCGAGTGCGACGCAAGGAAGCAGTGATACGAAGCTATACCAAGGTCGATAACTCTGTAGCGGATATTGCACGCTGCGGCGGGCTTCCGCAGATTGCTTACACATTGCACACGCAGATCGCGAGCGTTGTTTACGTTGTCCACAAAAACTGCGAAACCATGGTTGTAGTCGGAGAGCTCTTCCTGGGAGCATTATGTGCGCCGACCTTCTTTAAATAAGGCACGCTTAGACCCCATGAACTAGTCACAACTTATTTAAATAGGTTTTTTTATGGGAGCTGGGCTTAGAAAAATAAAAGAAGAAAGGAATACGCTGTAGGAAGGGAGCGAACGAAACAATAACCCGTTCCTGCATCCTTGGAAGGCAAGTGGGCCTTTTTTATAAACTGTGTCCACAAAATAAGATTGAAATCCAAAGCAGTTTCGCCTTCGAGTCTTTTGCTGTTTATTAGCAACGAGGTATCAGCATATTGGCATCTAAAATGTCAGCTATCTTAAACTAATAAGCAGCATTTAAAATGAAAAAATAACGTAAACACACATACTTGTTTAGAACAAAATGGCAAGAAGTATTAAGAAAGTCGCGCGGCACTGGTCGTTTTACCTAGGAGGAAGGAAGTGAGCGATGTCCGTACTTTTCGCATATATGTGTCTATATTACTTGTTGCTTCAGAGCTCACGTCTTGCCGGCGCACTATTAAAGCAATCATTCCTATCTCGTGGCTTTTAATGACGCCTTTGCGCCCAAGAATAACACACAAATATACAAACGAACGCTTATCTAATCTATCGCGCTTTGGTTGTGCAGTATACTACACATCAATGTATTACTAATGCCAACTCTAATTCCACACTTTTCGTTTTTTGATTCCAGGACAACGTGTCTCTCCGCTCATCCATCTATGATGAAGAGGTGGATGGCATTCGCCCATTCAAGAGCGTCTTCGAGCTCAACACTACCGATGTCATGGACCTGGGTCGTTACATATGTTATTACAACGGGACCACCGATCTCACCAACACGGGAAATGCCACGTCACTTTACGTCTACGTCAATGGTGGGTGTTTTTACCGCTTTCTGCATCCTCGCACTGGCCACATATAGCGTGAACATACTCGCAAAACATTTAGTGTTCTTAGCGTACGCGTCTCCACCTTACTCCAGCGTGACGTTTTTGGTGTTCAGAAAAGACCACCTGCGTATTTTCCCGTGTAGTGATGTCTACTGTAAATTCCACGAAAGGTTTACTAAACTTAAGGTCGATGCTGTACAAGGTGCTGGACGCTTTCACCGTTAGAAGAAATCGCGTAAATACACATGGTTGCTTTCGGAAAAGCTTCGTGCGTTCCGCTCCATCAAGTTGCATAATATTAGAAAAGGCGTACACATCACGTTACGGGCAGAAATAGTTTAGTCTTGGGTAGCAGTAAAAGTGAATCGTCACTGTCTGTGCGAGTTGTTATCACATAGTCAGTAGCCGCGGTACCTTGTGCTACAGAGAAAATACGGTCGTCTATAGACCTGCTTGTATTGACAAGAACAACTTTTCTTTCTCACACCAATGCGTTACCGCAACAACCGCATCTCACAACGCGATGTCCATGGCTGGCACGAGACACCAAATTTAGCTGGGGCTCCTACACTGGCAACTTGGACTAGGAATCGTTAAAAAATATACGCCATTTTTCAATGTCTGGCGACTGAATACTGAGAACGAGTGCCACACGTTTAAACTCACTTTGCCTCCTGGCTGTTCGCAGACGACTACTACCTGTTCCAGCCGGAGAAGCAGATGGACCAGCTTGTGTTTGTGACGGTGCGCCACGGCGAGCTGACGGTAGTACCGTGCCTGCCTACTCACTCGGGCGCTCGCGTCCAGCTCTGGAAGGACCTGGGACTGGGTGACGACGAGATGGAGGAGGTGGTGCTGGCGCCGCACTACGTCGAGTTCGACCCGATGCGCGGCTTCGTCATCTACTACCCGCAAAGCTATTACGCCGGACACTTTATCTGCAACGGCACGGTGCCGGGACGCGTCTACAACGACTCGTCCATGGCAGTCGTGTTTGTCTACCTGCGTGAGTGTTGCTGCACCCTTTTACTTGACCACCGAAGGGAAAGCACCACGTTCATTGCTTTCTCCCTTTCTGTTCCCTCCTTTTCTACGCTAAACCAAATGCAGCCCCGGTGGCCATAGCGCCCAACGTGATGATCTCGAAGGATAGCAACTTTCATCCGGTGTTGAACGACTCGTTCACCCTCAACTGCACCGTCACAGTCGATACGGGCATCATGTTCATCATGTCCTGGGACTACCCCGACAAGAACGTAAGTTTAGCCGTTAGCCATTTGCATAACTGTCGAGAATGCCGAGAATGGTTGCAGCTTTTCGGGCAGTGGTCAGCCCCGCGGCCCTTTTGTAGAGTACTTTATTTTTAACATGCGAGATTATGTCTTAACGCGACTCTCCCAATTTGAAAACGGCAAATGGTAAACGGGAGTTTCCTGGACTACCATATACTTGCATACCAGCAGCACTGCCTAGCATTGCCCAATATCGGCTAGTGCCGGGTAATATTGGCTAAACGAGGAATAAATATGAGTAGGTTTCTTAGTACGAAGATATGCGCTGCCGACGCACCTTTTGCACTGACTTGTTTGAATCGGCGGTAAATATCAAACTTCCGACCACCAGCCACAGAATACGTAGACGGGTGAAAAATCCAATGAAACATTATGGCAGAGCATCGATATATTGCCACACACGCTCCTTTCTTTCTACTTTTTATGTTACCGGCCGTGTAGCTGCTGCCTTGCAAAAACCGCGCCAGAATGTCTGGAAACATTCGATATTATTTTAGGATCACCTGTTAGGCTTGAGCGCGCAAACGCAAACAGCTGAGTTTACTCTCGAACGCGGCCGCCAGTGATAAGAATCGAATGTTCGATGCCGCATGTATAATGCCGACGCGCCTTGCCGCGGTTCAGATTAATCGACGGCCGACGCTCTTTTCGCCGCTATCAGTGTAAAGCGTGTATTGCTTGCTTGCAGTTTGACTTTCCGTTTCCCGGGCACAAGTTCGCCCAAATAAAGAGTTTTGCCTAGAACACGCCGACTGCTGCCTTCGTCAACGTCACGACCACGTGACAATGCACGGGACAGTGAAACGTATAGCACACAACGCTGACCTGCGTGTTTCGCTGCCATAATGTTCGTGAACCAACTGGCCCACATAAGAACCATTGTTTAATGAAAGATATTCGCTTTAGAGTTTTTAAAAAATGGCGAAGCTTGCACTAAGCCGCGCAAGGCCGCAAACAGCGAAACTGGACGATTCTGAAGACTAATCTGGTTGCTTGTAGGTTGCTTCTAGGCTTTAGCTAGGTGACGCAGGTTGTTTCTAGGTTGCTTCTAGATCGTAGCGTCGTCGTTGGAGTAGGCCTTCCATCGCTTCGGGGTCTTCTCGCAGCCGCCGTTGCATTTCCCGTTCCCTAGTATTCTCTCGTTGTACGCACTCGGGGCCTTCGGCTAGCCGCCGTCGCTTCGCAGCTATTTGTTGGGCTAACTGTCTCCTGATTCATTTTTAGTGGACCAGTGGTGAGTAGTGGAATTTAGCCAATTTCTGTGGCATATATATCCGTTTGTGGTGATGGTGGCTTTCTGGTAGACCACACAGTGGCACATACCCGTTAAGGTAGTTTTCTGCGATCGACTCACAAGGAACGATTTGCTAAACAACTTCGCTGGTAAAGAAAACGTAAATCGTTATCTCGTGCCGGCACAGTTCAGCATCAAATTTCCTCTTCCAGAGCTCCCGCATCGAAGTGACCAAGCCCGTCCACCAGAACAAGCCGTTTGGACAAGAACGCTTCGTGCTATCCGTGGTGACGTCGCAGCTGATCGTTCGTGACGTGCAGAGGAGTGACGAAGGGTTGTACACGTGCTCCTGCAAGGACCACAGCGGGAAGGCGTACAACCAGTCAGTCTTTGTCTCCGTCTACGGTAAGGAACCCGTTCCCAACATTGCCATAGTTTCGCAATGCTGTACTTAGGCACGAGGTTTACTGAGAGGGGTATGCGTTGACGAAAATCAGAGACTCTGCGCTAAGTCACGTTTCTATGTTCTCGATTTGCATAAAAAGATTCAGGCTTTGTTATACGCACGTAACAACTTTCACATCTAAGTTGCAGTTACTACTAATATCACGTAAAAGAACTTGTTGTTGGGCTAGTTGGTAGATCATTTCCAAAAACTTAATTAGAGCGCAAACACACGACACATTCACACCCACACTGTACGCGGTTGATGCCTGGGTGTGTGTGTGTGTGTGTGTGTGTGTGTGTGTGTGTGTGTGTGCGTGTGCGTGTGCGTGTGCGCGCGTGTGTGTGTGTGTGTGTGTGTGTGTGTGTGTGTGTGTGTGTGTGTGTGTGTGTGTGTGTGTGTGTGTGTGTGTGTGTGGGTGTGGGTGTGAATGTGTCGTGTGTTTGCGCTCTAATTAAGTTTTTGGAAACTAATATCACAAATCACAAGGAGTGCAATAACCTTAAGTTTGGGAAAGGACATAAATCGAATGAAGGTTCACTACCCTTGTCTCCTTTCCCTGCCTCACTTTGCCGTTATATTTTTCTCCTGCCGCTATTACAACTGCGAAAATCGGCAAATGCCCATCGCAGACGTGCACGAAAAGTACAATCACAAGTACTACCGGCGTACGGTCCCTATACACAGAAACGAGGTGTGCGTATGGGCTAGTTGGTATTCCGTTACAAACGTGACTGCAGCGCACTTCGAGGCAACAGACAGACAGACCGACGAAAACGGGTCTCATACACATCTGCCTAGCTCCCTCTGTACGCAAATATCTAGGCGACCATAAGAAGTTCTTATTCATTCAAAGGTAATGCCATTATATGTCTCCCGGTTGCATCAACGCTTTTTGGTAACGATTTGAAGACACGGCTATGGTTTGTAAGCAGTGCAAATGACCGTAAACCCAAACAAAAACGAGGAGGGGTGCGAAAAACGTGCTTCCCGCGACTGTGCTAGGTTGCCCAGTCAGAAAAATTACCGCTGGATTGTGCTGACCTTCAGGGCGACCGGATCTCAGAAACTGCTCCCCCGCGAAGCCCTCTGGATAGGCAGGGGGTCGCACTTCGTCGCAAGCTTTTTCGGCACGTTGGCGTCGGGGAGGATAATTAATACGCGCCTCCACGGCGATTGTTATCGCCCTAGAGACGCCACGCGTGACCTTTGACCGTGAGCCAGCGCTTGCTCTTCGTTGTATGTTCATACGTATGTTCGCTGCAGGCCTCGTGAGTTCGAAGTTTTCTTCATCTGTATTTTGTTTCTCGTTTATTTAATAATATTTTGCGTTCTCCGTATCACATGACTGAAGCGCAGCCATGCCTGCTTGCTACTTTCACAATATATTGCCTAATGTGCGCGTTTGTACGCACTCAAGCGCTTTAATGTTGGTGCACGTACGAGAATCAGTCGAAAGGGGCCGACAACGGGTGGCACTGGTTCCACCTGAAGCCTAACCATGAAATTCCCGCTGCTTCCGTTCGTGGGCTAATCGATCAAAAAGTTCTTAGTTTCACCATGGCATCCTTCAACTAATTTTTTCAGAGCGCAGCTCTTAGGCGCCCGTTCCTGCGTTGAGCGGCGTCGCCGTTGGCGTCGGCGACGTAACCGATAGAGCGAACGAGAACGAAAGAGAGCGAACGCAGAGTCCGTCGATATCTTGAACCACCGGCCTCTAACCTCGCTTTTTTCCTCCGTCACGCGCGCTGGCCCCGCGGTCGGAGCTCGTGCGCCTGCAGGGCGGGCACGTGCACCGCGGCTGGCTTCCCTCGCCGTAACGGGGCTGTCGGCGTTTCGCTTCTTTCGCGACCCCTGTAATGCACAGAGTGGTGTGCCTAGCACTCGACCGCTGGCTGTTTCTGTGGCAATGTTAATTGCTACAACTTCGGATAGCCAAAACTTCAAACACAGTTGTCGCGGCTCCAACACGAAGCTTCGCCCAGAATTCGCAATTCGCTGTATCGTAATCGTCGGTGAATTTTTTTTTCACTTTCGTGCGTGAGCTTTCTCTAATAATGATACAGAAAGCAAGCTTCCACGGGGGGCCGCAGCCTACCCTTGGTGCCATTAGCTGATTTCATGTCAGAATATGCAGTGCCATCTTGCCAACACACTTTATGCCGGTGGTTGATGTTGATATGTTTAGGTATGTTGTGCACTTGTGGTAAAAATAAATTCAAATTCACTTCAATTTCAGATGTTAATAACATAACATCAGGGGTGCTTTAGCGTTCATCTGAAAGTTTGCTGCCATGCGGTGCTGCCAGCAAGTTTAGTAATTTCTTGTTCTTCTGGACGAGCGGCACTCCTTATATCACGGCTCTGGTGACACGCGAATTTCGAAACTCTGGTAGTCGGGTGCACGAGTCATTCGACGATTTCCTGAGAGCATGTTTTCTGTAGAAACAGCAAGTGCAGTTGTATAGACAGCAAGTGCATTTGCAGTCTCGAACTTGGAGACGCCGAACAGAGTTCTAATGTAATGTCTGGGGTTTTACGTTCCAAAACCACGATATGATTATGAGGGACGCCGTAATGGAGGGTACCGGAAATTCCGACCATCTGGTGTTCTTTAACGTGCACTGACATCGCCCAGTACACGGGCTTCTACCATTCCGCCTCCGCCTCCACCGAAGGTCGAGGATTCGAACCCGCGACCTTCGGGTCTGCTGCCGAGCACTGTAGCCACTGATCCTCCGTGGCGGACCGAACGGATTTGTGGAACGCTGTATGAGAAAGTTAACTGTGGCGTACGTGCGTGGGAATTTACAAATGTAGGTTATAGCTGCGTTTTCTAAAGCCGTTGGCAATCGTTATTATGATTAATCTAAGAAACAGCCACTACCGTTGGCATCGAAACCACTTGAGATCATCTACGAATCGTTTAAAACTAACGCACCAAACAGAGGGAGACAGATGCAAGGAGGTCAACGAAGCTTTGGCTTGGTTGGCTACCCTACACGTGGGGTGGGGGGAAAGGAGGAATAAATAGATAAGTCAGAGAAGAAAAGAACAGTTAGTGTGAACAGACGCAACATGAACTCGCGTTGGTATTTCACCGGCCCTCGTGAAGTCCCGCTGTCTTCAAGTAGCACAATAGGGCTTACGTGGCCCTGTGCACGCACGGAACCGTGGGCCAAGGTCCCAGGATCTTGTCTTCTGCTAGTGACACAGACGTCTCCGTTTTCCAAAACGTCGGCCAGTCCGTATGAGAAAACTTACCCCCTTTTTACACGACTTCAGTGATGCATCAGTGGTTTGAAGTGTCGCGTACGACTTCTATAGCTTTTAGCTCTGCGAAATATTGCACGCGTTTCCCAGCAGGCTTCCACTGCTGGGCTGTACGTACTCTGTATAGTGTGCATCCGTTGTTTGTCTGGTAATACTATGCCCTTTTAAAAGAGTGCGAGTCTTCGCAGCCGATCGAAGTAATTGCCAACCCTTATCGTTCTCGTCCATGCGCAGAGTCCGAACAGTTGGCGCACGTGAACCTGACCACGGACCTGGACAACTCGAAGTCACTGGTGTTTCCCGAAGGGAGCACCTTCAAGATGGTGGTTACGGTCGAGGCACACCCTAGCTTCGACGATACGAAGTTCTGGTGGCGCAAGGATGGCGCCCTGCTCAGCGAAGGTGGAGACCTGCGCCTGTCGTACCGCGAACCGCGAGCCGTGCTCGAGAAGTCGAACGCGCACTTCGACGACAGCGGCGAGTACACGATGTACGCGCGCATAAACAACGCCACCTCCCAGATCACCTTCAACGTCAGCATCTCGTGTGAGCATCCCACATTTCACGCTTTGCTTCGCTATAGGCTTCTATGGAGACAAAAAAAAAGGTGGACGAGCATTCCATTGGATCGAGATTGAATGAATACACTGTTGTTATCAGAGCAGGTAGCTAGCCTCAGTTAATATTAGCCGCCATTTAATCAACGCTAGCCAGCATTAGTAAAACAAGATCTGGTTCTTTGTGAGTAGATACGCGTAAGGAAGGATTCTACTCGAGACTAGGTAAATTCGGTCAGAAATTGTCGACGTCTCCCTGGACGTCTGATACGTAGTTACATAAAAGTGGGTAACATTGATTAACTTCGAAGATTAAAACTGAGCTTTTTATTTTTTTAACTGCTTGTGCTTGTAGCAGGCGTCTGCCTGCTACGAGCACAGGCAGTTAAAGAAATAAAAAGCTCAGGCTTAATCTTCGAAGTTAATCAAGGAAGGGAGGAAGAAAAAACAAGCGGAAAGACAGGGAGGTTAGCCAGTTCTTAGACCGGCTGGCTACCCTGTGCTGGGGGAAGGGGTAAGGGGGTTAAAAGATGATAGAAGAGAGATGTTACAAAAAAAGGAGAGCAAGAAAAAGAAAAAGAAGAAGAGTGGGAAAAAAGGAAACGAGAATATGGCACTACTTAGAGTCTGTCTCTAAGACCAGTTGTCCGCAAGAAGAGCAATAATGCTTTTAAAGCCTTCTGTGCTGACGACGGACTCTGCCAAGGTCCCAAAACCCTTTGTTCCGACAAAGGCCGATTGTCAAGTTTATCTAGCGCATTAGAATATCGCGAGCTGAGGAGACGTTTCTGTGCCGCCTGTGGCTTGGCGTGGCATTCACGAATGCCTACTCCTGTCTGATTGGAATGGCCAACAACTCTACATGTAATTACTGCATCTGCGAAGAAAAGATCTCCCATCTTCTGCGTGAGTGTCCCCGTTTCAGTGCGCCAAGACAAGAAGTTAATCAACATTTATGTATTACCCACTTTTATACAACTATACGTATGAGAAGTCCAGGCAGAATTCGTACCCGTCACTTTCGCGCTATCACAATTTTACCCCCCCCATATGCGCTACCAACATTTGTAAGATATGCAAGACACAAGTAGCATCGCTTCCACACATGCTGTGGGAATGTCAGGTCCAATATCAGAATTTTAATACCGAGACCCTGTCGTCGAGATGGCGCGCCGCCCTGCGCAGCTGCGACCTCTACGATCCGCTATGGGCCACCCAGCTAGCCCGCGAGGCGGCGAAGAGGCAAGACCTCTACGTTTCCACGTGGGAGGCCTATAGGCTGCGCCACTCAAATTGCTGGTTCTCAATAAACTTAATTTCTCCTCCTTCTTGTGCTTTCAGCTGTGCTTTGGTATGTGAAGTACGCCGCACTCACGGATGAATTGGGCTTAGTTTTGGAAGTGCAGCGAAATATTATCAAACGCGATTTCGACACTGGGATCACTTTCATTGAAATTACGTCAAACCAAATTAAATAACTTCTGATGAAATTGCACCTACTTAATTTAAAGTACACGGATGTATGTGCTTTACTGTTGGGCGCAATCTGTTTATGATATCGCATGAGCTTTGTGTAACGTGATTCCTCAGTTTATATCCATCTATTTATGACGGAGAGGCTTGCGCTAGAAAGCTTCCACAGTCACGCCCATTTTAATTTCGTTTTATTGATGCGATCGTTTCAGTTTATTTCACGCTATGCTGCATTCATTCAAGTATTCACCGTTGGGAAGAGAGTTGCGGAGTGCCGCTTGGCAACATGTCCAGCTTTATCTTGGTAAATCGTTCAAATCAAAATGACTTTTTTTCTTTGCGCTTGTTTCGCGCAACAAACACGCATCCTGAATGCGCGGATAAGAAGCGCACCCTTTGTGTTGCTGTAGTGTTCGTTGCAAATGAGTAGATAAGTGCGAAGAAAGCCCTTGTACGTGGCTTAGAGTCACGCCTGACCTGCTTGCTTTCCTGCTGTGTCATCATTCGCAGCCAAGCCCGTTGTCGCGGTGGTGAACAACACGGAGCTATATGCCCACGGTTCCAACTGCACGCTGGTCTGCATGGTGAAAGGGAGCCAGCCGTTGCGCGCCTGGTGGGAGTGGCGCGAGTGCGTGGACCCTAGGGCGTGCGACGACCAGGGTCCCGGCCGTGTGTTCAAGAGCCTGGCCGCCGACAGCTCGCACAAGAACGCCGGAGCCCCACCGGGACACCTCGTGCGCAGCACCGAGGGACTGCGGCACCGCAACCTGACGCTGCGACTTCGCGCCCACCAGTCTGGCCTGTATCGGTGCGTGGCCGCGAACTCGCTCGGCACCGGACTCAGCGTCGCAAGGTTCTACGTCACTGGTGGGTTCGCCTCCCGAGCAGCAGCTTTCAGAGACGATATTGCGGCGCTCGTGCGGTAAACGTTGAAGCACGTTCGCGCTGAGCACTTACAAATGGAAGTTCGTTTATGCGAGGATAAAGAAACGGCAACAAATAGCGAAGGTCATAACGTTATTGAAGGAAAAAAAAACGACAGTCAGTCAGTCAAGAACTTTATTCATCGGTCCTGAGGAGTTTAGGCCGCCGGGGGATCCAGGGGGGACACCCTAGCAGCCGCTACCGTAGGCGACGCCCGAGTCGGGGCGGGAACGTGATGGCGTTCCGCCAGTTCTTGGGCCCTCTGGACTGCCTTGAGTTGTTGGTGGAGCTCGGAGCTCCTGAGTGCCTCTTCCCAGTCGGACTCACTGGTGAGAGGTCCCTGAGGTAACGCGGGACATTGCCATAGCATGTGCGAGAGTGAACAATAGAGTTCTCTGCAATCTGGGCATTGGGGAGTGATTTCTGTGTTGTAATGGCTCAGTCGGCCCCGTGATAGGTACGACCTTGTTTGTAGCATTCGAAAGGCTACCGCTTGCGCACGTTCGAGCTTTGTGTGTGGTAATGGGTATTGGCATCTGTTGTTGCGGTAGTGAGAGGTGATTTCGTGGAAGGTTAGTAAGGGGTCGTTAAACTGTATGTCTGGGCCCAGCTCTTCGGTGGCTGATTGATCGTCGCGGCGGGTGAGCTCTCGCGCTCGGTCATGAGCCGTTTCGTTGAGGTTGGGTTGTTGGGAATGGACGTCTTTGCCCATATGGGCAGGGAACCAAGAGAGGCAGTGCGAACCCGTGTGCTTTCGTGTTTGTAAGATGTGGGCTGCTTCACGCGCGATGTTGCCGGTTTCGTAAGCCCGAATGGCGGCGCGAGAGTCAGTGAAGACGCTAGTGTGCGAGGGGTCGGTCATCGCTAAAGCTATGGCGACCTGCTAGAGAGAAACTTTCTCAGCTAATCAAAAAGAAGAGCAACTGGCGTATATTGCATTTAATAATTGTTTATTTCAGTTCGCATTAGTATCACCCTAGTATGAAATTTCAATACCTATTTTTTAATTATGTTCATATCCCCGTATCGCGCATCTCATATTGTTTTTCATAGTTTTCTTTTCGTTACTTCTTTTTTCAATATAATTTGTAATATATTGTTTACAATATTAACCCCCCGGAAAGCACCCGAATCTTGGCCAACCCTGCAGATTTCTTTGCCCTGGTTCATGGCAGATCAACCAACCGCTTTCATGATAAAGATAGTGCGGTCAGCTTGCTTATACTATACATATTTGGTGATTTACTTTTCATTTAAAGCCTCGCTTGCTTACTAATTGTTGTCATTTACAGTGGATATGTTCGCTTTCGTATTATAGAATGCCTTCTGTGCTTTGTGCGAATCTGTTTTTGACATGCTCTACTCCCCCATTCTCTCCCTCATTATTTAAAATAATATACGCTGGTTGTCAGCGCTCAATGTGTCGCGATATTCTTATTGATGAACCTCTGCGGGATTACACACAGACGCAAGGAACGGTTTCGAGGTCATCGCCTCTGACGTCATACCCGTCGACCAGGATCGGGTGATGCTGAGCTGTCTGGCCAGCCAGTTCAAGTACGAAGGCCTCACCTGGAAGTGGCAACCCAAAGGCTCCTCGAAACTCGTCAACCTCATCCCCAACGGTAATGGCGCTGCAGTATTTTCAAACTTATCTCGGTTTATCAGAGGTTTCTTTCTTGTGGCGACTGCTCCATGCGCTGTAATATGTGAAAGCTGCAAGGCAGTGAATAATTACAAGTCCTACTTGTAGAGAAACCGGCGATGGTGATAAGATTGCTGCCAACATTTTCTGCAATCAATCAATCAATCAATCAATCAATCAATCAATCAATCAATCAATCAATCAATCAGCAACCATTAAACTTTCGACGATGGTTCTAACCGTGCCTTTGTCTAAGTCGTTATTTCTTGCTTTAACATTTTAGTGTATCGCTATCGGAGATGTAACACGTGTGAGTTTAGATCGTACTTAATGTTGGGCATTCGTGCAGGCGACCTGGACATCAAGATGTCGTCGACGGCGTTCTCCAACAACCTGACCCTACTCTTCAACCCCATCAGCAGGAACCAGTCGGGAGAGTACCAGTGCTTCGGCTCCATTCGTGGAGGAGGAGCGCAGAGGCACATTGAGTTCATCAATGTTGCCGTACGAGGTACGGCCCCTCACGAGTTGCCCTTGCTGCATTACATTCGAGAATGCCGAGGGAGAGGCACCTAGAACTTGAAGCGAGCGCTTACAGGGCTCTGACGGTCTGGAAGTACGCTCCGCGTGACACTTACAAATGTTAAAATGAGTGTCAGCGGCGTAGCCGGGGGGTGTCACACCGGACGCGTGCCCCCCTCCCTCCCCCCCCGGAAAATGTTTTTTTCTGTGGGCAGAAAAAACTTTCTGCCTACGCCACTGATGAGTATACCTTTTGGGCTACCGTTGGCGCGTTAACAGGACTTGATCTTTCTTTAGTGTTTTTTCCCCTGCGCTATACAACCTGATGATAAAAGCCCGCAGCTTGTGATCCAACCAGCGCACGATGCCTGCTCCCCTCCCCCCTCTCATATAACACGATAATGTTACCTTCGAAGGCTAAGTTGACATTAATTATTAACTTCAGGGGGAGTCGGGATACATTCGTTTTGGACGTGAAAAGCTTCGCAAAAAAATGAAAAAGGAACATTTCGTTCCAGAGCGTTTCACTAGACGTTTCATTTACTCGGCATGGTTAAGTGCACTCGAAGGGCGTCTTCCTGTGTCCACGCTCACGACGACACATTGCCGAGCGTTGTGAGCACCTCCTAGGTTCTTCTGGGTTTGGAAAGTAGGCAGCAGCGTAACGCTTGTTCACTTCTGCCTCTGTGCACAGATATGCGTCCACCGGAGTTCAACGAGACCAGCCTGCACAACGACGTCCTGAGCGACGTGTCGTACATCAACCTGCGGTGCACGGCGACCGGCCTTCCCGAGCCCAGCATCTCGTGGCTGAAGGACGGTAAGCCGCTCAACATGAGCGGCATCGACCGCCTAGACGGAAACCGCTGGCTCGTCAAGCGGAAGGTGACGCCTCAGGACAGCGGCTTCTACCAGTGTCGCGCCGAGAACAGGGCCGGGGCCATTTACGCCAACACCACCATCAATGTCGCCAGTGGTACGTACGCACCACACACATACGGGACCTCTGAGAAGTTGTCAAAATCGAGAAGGAATCGGCACGGGCAGGTTATATAGCGCGAAGGTAAGATAACCTCCGGTCATTAAGAGTAACAGACTGGATCCCAAGAGAAGGCAAGCGCACCAGCTGGAGGCGGAACGTTAGGTGGACAGATAAAATTAATAAGGTAGCTGTGATAACGTGACCGCACCAAGCATATATAGGACCGCGTTCATTGAAGACACACGGGAGAGCCTTTATTCCTGCAGTAGCTACTGGCGGATGATGAAGGTGATGATGATGAGAAATGTGTGATCCGGGGTCAACTTGTTTAGGCTGTGCCAGAGGCCGCACTGAATTGCACATGCACATGAATTGCACATCGCAGGCTATGAAGGCAAAAGCCTTATGTCTCTCATGCTAACGTGACCTGAAGCGAAAAGCGGGCGTCGACTTGAAATCGTACGAACAGTCACATGACCACCCGTGCGCCTCGTGGCTGGAGGCGCATGAGGTGCGCGATCACTTTATCTTTGAGGCGTTCGCGTGACTCGGACAGTGGCTTAAAGGCATATGACCACCTGAACGCCTCGTGGCTCGAGCGCGATCTGCGCGTTTACTTCGTCAGTGCAGCGCTTGCGTGACAAAAAATAATAATAATAAGCGGCGTTCTCGTGATATAAGGGGCACGGTTTGGCCGCACTGGATGGCTTTCGCCTTCGAATCGTCTTAGGCGAGTGCATAAGGGACCCTGCGAGTTACTGTTTTATTCTTAAGGGATATGGCACAGTTAAGTAAAAATCAGGTTGAAGGTTGGCAGACGCTTGCTCCCTGGCGCAGATTTTGTTTTGTTTTGTTTTGTTTCTGAATAGTCGCAAAAGTTTAAGCCTTCAACGTTAAGCAAAAAGTGTAAAACACTGCGATTGTGAACAACAGTCTTGACAAACTTGAGAACTTCGAGCAGGCCTCTTAGATGTCCCACCGACTTTGAAAACGGGCTCTTTTTATTTTTTTGTTTACTCTGTAAGCGAATGTATACAAGTGCTGGTTTCTACATTGTACGCTCTTGTCAATTGTAATGCAAGCTTCATTGTCTATTCTCGAAGCGTGTTCGCCTTTAAGGACGCCCATGCTACGCTGGAATATGCAGAATCGCGTGACAATTTCTTATTCTTTCAGGAATGCTGGCGCCCGCCATGACTACCACGCACATCGTCTTGATAAGCGTCGTCTTCTTCATCGCCATCGTTTGCTTCCTCATCGTGCTCGTCTACTGCAAGAAATATCGTGCTCACATGGTGAGTACAGCTATCCTATCTATTCCCGGCTTTCCGCAGACATACTCAAATTATTAGCAGTAGTTTCTACACATTTTGTCAAGTAATACGCCACCACCGTCTACTCAGACTCTTCGACGCCATGCACCAATCTGGGCGTTAACCTGAGAATGCACATGATGCCTAATAATTGTGCTTTAGACGAAGATTAAATGATATACTCTTCTGTAAGCTGGGATCTGCCGAGAGCTTTCGTTCATACTTCAATTCCCGTTTCTTGCCTCAACTTGCCTCAACCACAAGAGCGAAAGGCATATGCCGGCACCACTGGCGAAATACCCGACCCTGCTCGCATTATTGTAGCAGTGTCTGCTCTTTTGTGCTTTGTTGTTTGTTTGTTGTTGTTGTTGTTGTTGTTGTTGTTGTTGTTGTTGTTGTTTTCAGGTATAACTACGTCGAGTTATAAAGCAACCTAAGATTGAACCTACGGAGTATCGAAAAATTTTAGGAAAGCTTTAAATGCGTAACGTTACACTGACGTTCCGGCGATAAGTTTTCGGAGCGAAGCTCGAGAGAACGTTTGTCTTCCTTTCCACCACTATTAATCATGGATCCCGTATTCGTAGAAAAGTCCTTGCCGTAGAATTGTTCGTCAGAGAAAATTCCAGCCAATCCTGGTGTTGGGCATATTACTAGAGAAAGTGGCGAACATACTACGAATTAGCACTTACGATCGTCAAGCTGTCTGCGTTCGGCCTCGGGAGGGCTGAATTCACAAATCTTTTCGTTCGTCAGTAGTTCTTCCAGTGGCTGACTACACTTGCTAATAGTCCAACATTACGATCGACTGGAATCATATTCTTTTAGCATTAACTGTAGCGTAAGATTATTTTTATGCACGCGAAGCCAGTTCTTCGTCGTCGAGGAAAAAAAAAAACAGAGTTTTCAAATGTCGGCTTGCCAGACTATATGTTGATCTTGTAATGTCCGCGTGCAAGGTGCAAGGGTCTTACCGGACCGTTTGATTTCCTATTTTACTACAGAAAGAGGAAAAAGAGATGGACCTGTTGACCAAGACGCTCTTCGACAAAGGCCAAGTGGACATGTTCAACCCTGACCTCCCGCTGTGCGAGCAGGTAGAGCTGCTGCCCTACGACCAGCGTTGGGAGTTTCCCAAGGATCGTCTCAAGCTCGGTACGTAGCCCCTTCTGCGGCTGAGTGTCTATAACCTTTTGCTGAGCTGAGCAGGAAGTCACGGGTTCGATAACCAGATTTCAGAGGATGGCTCGTAATAACGCTCGAGCGCTCTGATATAGGTGCACGTGGAAACCATAACCAATAACAAGTAATACTTAGCTACGTAAAAAAGAAATAGGGTCCATTTTTACAAGAGAGCCATAGTTTCGCCCGAAAGGTGTAGAATCGATAGCCATATCATTTCGTTAAACACCTACACAAAGATTAATAGTTTAATTATCTCTGTCCGTTACAGCAAACGTTCTCTCACTAACTGAATTACCAAAAATTCTGTCACGCGTGCACAGACAAACATGGGCTCGTCCGACTCTCTGGCCGCGAACACTTGCTCCAGTCACAATGCTGTCGTGATGAACCGTGCAAACGAAAGCGAGAGATTGCTTCGCGTTTGCGCCCCTCGCTTTCAACGTGTCTTCAAAACTTACAACGCGACGTCTAACACTATAGCGCTAGGAGACAGCGCGCACGAAGCGACCAGCCATCTCGGCGGGCGCAAAGCAGCTGGCCTTTGCGTATACGCCACAAATTGCTTGCAAGACATGGCGCGTGGGCCGCCTTTTCGTTTAGCCGTCACGAGCGTCGCTTCACCGTTAAACTTCCAGCCGCTATCTTTGGACGTACGAGCTTTCCGACATGATGGTCCTATTGCGTACGCAACAACTCTTACACTAAGAGCAAGTTTACCACGGAAGGCGCGCCGTATACTTGTCCAGGCCACAGCGCGTTTGCGTGCCGGTGTGGAGCTGCGTTCGTCAAATCGGTTCATACACTGCATCGGAGTTTCGGTACTTTATTAAAATGATTACGTTCATACCCTACATCATTACATGAGTGCTGATGGAAAATTCCATATTCAGGTTCGATGCAGTTAGTTTATCGATATTTCGGGCAAGAGAAGAACGGCACGTGCAGTATCTTTATCAAATCCGAATCTGATGCGCGGCCATTTGCTTGAATAAAAAGAAACTGCGTTTTGTACATTCTTTAAATTAAATCAAGTCGATAATTAAAGCGCCATAGACTTGCTACTTTATTGCTCTCTGGATAACTAGGAGATGCCTAGCGGCAACGCAATGCGCGGCCGCCTAAATGCGCCGTGTGCTCAGTTCAAGCATTGCAGCATTCTGGTATCTGCAGGAAGGACCTTGGGACAAGGTGCATTTGGCCGGGTCGTCAAGGCTGAAGCCATTGGTCTGGGCGATCAAGGACAGCCGCTTACGGTTGCTGTGAAGATGCTGAAGGGTGAGCCTTTACATTTCGGTAGATACAAAAAGAAAGCGATGATCTTCTTTGACAAAAAATATCCGTTACATAATACTCCTAAATTTTTTCCTCTCGTTTACTTTACTGTATTCTTTCTTTATCCCCAGAACGTGCCGATATGTCCCAACGCAAGGCGTTGATGGCCGAGCTTAAAATACTTATTCATTTGGGTCGGCACCTGAACATCGTGAACATCATCGGAGCCGTGACGAAGAACGTAGCTAAAGGTAAGTCTCACAGCCGCTTCAGTCTGATGTTGATGTAGAGAGAGAGAGAGAGAATTTATTTGAAGGGCAGAGAGGTCGGCCTGAGCTAGTGCGCTCTAGCCTGCTACTCTGCACAGGGGAAAAGGGAAAGGGGAAAAAAGGAGTGATGAGGGGTGATGATGGGGAGAGGAAAGAGTTATGCGTATATACAATATTACAATAACCACGTGACTTAGTGGTTTCGCTATAGTCTTGTGTCCAGTTCTGTGCTCTTGAGAAAATCTATCACAGCCTTGATAGCAGTTGGTGACTTTGTATGGTCGCACATAGCTGACAAAATACCCGTCTCGCTTAGTGTTGCCACACCTATTCCTGCCAACGTTGAAGCAAGTGTATTACGTTGCGACACGTAAAGTGGGCAGTCACAAAATATATGTGCTGTTGTTTCATGTACGTGGCATCGTTCACAGTTCGGGCTGGCCGCACGGCGGATGAAGTATGCATAGCGGCGAGTGAACGCAACTCCCAGACGAATCCGGTGCAGCAAACTGGCGTTGCCTCGGTTCATTCTAGCCGGGAGGCGAAAAGTCATTGCCGGATCTATTTCCCGCAGACGCCTGTATCGATGGTCTGGCTGAGACCAATAAGTGGTTATGCACTCTCGCATGAGCAATCTCAATAAAGAGTTCACGTCACCTCGCGTATACGGTACTTTCACGTCGGTGGGGGTGTTAGAGACAGCAGCTCTTGCTTCAGCATCAGCAAGCTCGTTGCCTGCCAATCCACAGTGTCCAGGAATCCATTGCAATGTAACTGAGTGACCGATCTTCTGCGCACGGTCGAATGCGTCAATGATTTCTAAAGCTAGTGCATAATATTGTCCCCTTCTTGAGCAAGAGTCAATAGCTTGTAATGCGGATTTTGCGTCTGATAGTATCGTCCATTTACGTGGTGATTGTCTGGACACGAATTGGCAAGCTTCCCGTATCGCAACAAGTTCTGCAGCTGTTGAAGACGACCTGTGATCTAATTTGTACTGTCGGGAGGTACCCAGATGAGGGATCACAAAGGCTGCAGTCGAAGCGCACGGAGTCACAGATCCATCGGTGTATATGTGCAGAGTGTCGTCATATCGTTGAGTCAAATATGCCAAGGTGAGTTGTTTGAGCGCAGCACAAGGAACACGACGCTTCTTTGTAATCCCGGGTATTTGAAGGGACACCAGTGGCCTGTTCAGCGTCCACGGTGGCACTGTGGGGATGATGACTGGTGTAAAGTCAGAAGGGATGACGTGCCTGTGTGTATCGAGGCATCTTGAGTAGGTGCAGCCTGGTCGATCTCTCTGGAGCGAAGACAAGGGATGGTTTGCGTGTCGAGTCAGCAGTCGAAGGTGGACTCGAAGGGGCTCACACGACAAGTAAACCTCTATAGGGCATGTACGTGATTCCTCTATGGTGCCAGAGGTTGTTGTACACCTTGGTAGCCCTAGGCACGTTCGCAGCGCTCGCGCTTGAAGGCTCTCCAAAGTACGGATGCATGTTGCACGCATACTCGAGAGCACAGGTGCACTGTACCGTAAATAGCCAACGAACAATGCCTGGTATAACTGCAGGAGACTCTTCTCAGAGGGGCCCCATCTTAGTCCTGCTACAACTCGAAGAACGTCTACAAAACTAACAAGTTTGGTCCGTAGCTCAGCGACATGCTTCGTCCAAGATAGGCTGCGATCAATGACGACACCTAGGTATCGGTAGTGCGTGACAGCAGGAATCACTGCTCCGTCAGCGAAGATCGGGTACCGCGTCATTGATTTCTTTGTAAATGCCAATGCAGCACACTTCGTTGTTGAGAGTTGCAGGCCTTGACGGCGCAAGTACTTTGACGTTACTTGATGTGGCGTGTTGAAGTCTTGCTCGCAGTTGCGGACGCGTTGCTCCAGATGCCCATATGCATATATCGTCAGCGTAGGCGCTGACTTTGACGACGTTAGGGAGCTCAGTCGCAAGACCAATGAGGGTGATGTTGAAAAGTATGGGGCTGAGGACCGCGCCTTGTGGAACTCCACGGCTAACGTGGTGCCGGCCCGTGTCACCATCAGGTGTCGACATGAAAAATGGTACGTCCATTAAGATAGCTGACTATCCACGCGTGAAGGCGGCCTCCTACGCCGATGTCTTCAAGCGCATCAAGAATGGCCTCATGAAGGACGTTATCGTAGGCGCCTTTAATATCCAAAAAAATTGCGCCTACTAATCTTCGACGTTGTTTTTCTTTTTCTACCGATGAAACTAGGTCAACGACGCCGTCTATTGACGACCGACCCCTTCGGAAGCCATGCATAAAATCTGGCAAGATGACATTGTTCTCCAATAGCCATTCCAGTCTCGTCAGCACCATGCGTTCCATTACTTTGCCGACACAACTGGCTAGGGCAATTGGCCTATACGAAGAAAGTTCGTGCAAGCACTTGCCTGGTTTCAGTAAGGCCGCTATGCGACTGCACTTCCAGCTGTCTGGGACTGTTGCCGTGTCCCACGTAGAATTGTAGAAAGATAAAAGAACTTTCCGCGCCTCCTGGCCAAGGTGACAGAGAGCCGAATAGGTGATCCCATCAGGCCCTGGCGCAGACGAGCGTCGGGAGGCGGCAATCGCAGCGTCGAGTTCGTGCATAGTGAACGGCAAGTCGAGGCGATCGTCAGAAGATGGTGGTGAGGCGCAGTATGAAAGCGATACCGGTGAGGAGGAAGTGCCTACCAGTAATTGACAATAATCTTCTGCTACTTCTACTTCACTCCGGCCTTGCTTTAGTGCGACAGCTCGGAAAGGAGACAACTGCTGCGTAGGTGTCTGAAGGCTCCGAACAACTTGCCATATTCGCGACAGAGGCTTCCTGGGGTCCAGAGATCCACAAAATGTCCTCCACCGTTGTCTGTCGAGTTTATCTAAGTGTCGTAATATATGTCGCAGTGCTCGGCGAGATGCAGACAAGTCTGATGGTGATCTCGTCCTCCTGTACTTTCTCTCTGCACGACGACGGATTGCACGAAGGTGTTCGTATTGTGCATCAATCTGCGATCTTGATTGTGGTACAGTGACACGCCTCGTATTTGCACTTAGGGCTGATGCGATGACACTCTCTATTTCAGAGAAAGATTTTATGTTGGTACACTGGGTGTCCACAGAGCTTTGGAATGCTTGCCATTCCACGCTTCGCACTGAAAGAGGAGCCGAACGGCGGAATGCTTTCAGTTGAATGTATGTCGGCAGATGGTCACTTCCGTGTGTTTCCATGTCTACACACCAGGAGGTGGTTGGCAGGAGAGCCCTAGACACGAAACAAACGTCCAGACAGCTGCTGTACGATGCGCCACGAAGAAAAGTTGGCGATCCATCGTTGATGTAAGCGTTGCCACTTAGAGCCCTGATTTAGTAGAAGATCCGCAATGTCCCTGCCACGGGTGTTCATTGAAGCTGAGCCCCACATGGGATGGTGTGCGTTGAAATCACCAATAATACATGTGGACCTGGCAAGCTTGGCACAGATAAGAGGTGAGTGCAGTCCGCACGGCTTCTGGGGGGGATATATCCACCGATTATTGAGAGTGAACGCCGTTTGTGCTTCACCGTGAGGCATATATATTCATTTGAAGCATGAGAGGCCACGTCATGCCTCACGAACGTTAGGTCACGACGTATACATATCAGCACTTTACTCGCACTTCGGTCGTCGCGAGACCACAGTGTCACGTATCCGGAAAGCCGAAAAGACGACACCATATTCGGCTCGCATATAATAACCACGGAAATTGGTATTTAAACATCCGTTGTCGAAAGTCAGACAACCGGCTTCGCAAACCTCTTGCATTCCACTGCATTATTGCAGATGCACGAACACGCTCTTCGAATGAATTTGCCATATTGTTCTATGGAAGCGCTACCAGGAGCGGTTCCAGCACGTTGAGGATCTGCACTGCTGCCTTCGCGCCCGGCGTCTGTAGCTCGCAGAGAATTGCACGAATGGACTTCAGCAGGTTCTTCAGTATATTCTGGGTCTTTTCAAAGTCTTGCCTATCGTTGTGAGCCACCGTTGGAGATGCAGCCCATGATGTGGTCTTGCCTATTGCTCCAGACGGTAGCGAAGGCCATTCAGCATCTGAAGCATCGGCGTGCTTCGCTGGCTCGGCCTCCTTTTGTGCGTCACTCGGACGGGGTGCTCTACAGATGGGAGTAGAGGCGTTACGCTGCGCTGTCATGTGTTTGTCCTAATACATTCGGCTTCTATGATTTCTCAAGTAATCCGCGTTTTGCTCTTCTTAATGACAGAAGTGTTTCCTGAAAGTTTATATACTGGCTAGCTAGAACACCTTCAAAACTTTTCCTTCCGGTGCATTTTTCACGTTGCTGACATAATCTCTTAGGCTATTGTTGACGCATCTCCCAGTTTGGCCAACATACACTGTCGCACTTGCGTACAACACCCATTCCAAACATTCAAAGAAGGGCCGCCTGTGCTTGGTGCGGCAGACTTGCTGCCACCTCGCCACCTCGCCGCCCTGTCCGTCTTTCTGCAGAGCTTAGACTACCTTCGTGGTGCACTGAATACGACTCGCATCAGATCGCTGGGGCACTTGTTAGGGGCGAAGCAGCTTAGGGTCTCGGCGTGTCGGCGAGCATCGTCGTCTGCTGTCGGGGGGTGCATCGTAGTGTCCTGTACATTTGCATGAGCTCGCCACATGGCAAGAGAGAGCGAACGGCATGCGTTTACTTTGGGAACACTCCTTCTGCGATGAACGCTGAACTCCCAGCTCGCAAGGAGCGATAACACGCCCTCGCCCGCGAGACACAATGCCGACGCAGGCAGCGCCTGCTAGCGAGTTTCTTGAATGAAAAAAAATGGGCCGCGTACCTGTGTGCTTCGTTGCAAATTTCGTCGAAAGACTATAGTCTTCTGCCGCCGTACTACATGAGTCCTGGTCATATCCGTGACCACCCATGATGCTGTTCCCAGGGCCACTGCCAGGTGGCAGCACCATATCGCCGGCAGAGGGCTTTTTCGTGCATAGCGTTGCATTTTCAGCGCAGCCTAAGAAACACTAGGGTCTTTAGAATTACGTATCTATGTATTTTTCTAGCAAAGGAATACACCACCTAATGCTTATGTATTGATGTTGCGCCTCAGGTATGCGTAAAATTTACTTTTTGATCTACAATGTTCACAAGATGAACACAGCTACCAGTTCAAGATGGCTGGGTGTTCAGCAAGTGCTTAAACTTTGGCCCGGAGGCTGAATCGTGTGACAGACAGAAGTTGTCTCAATCTGCCCGCAGAGCGCGGCGGTCTGAGTGAAGCTCTTATATTCCGTAGACTCAGACCGCCGCGCTCTGCGGGCAGATTGAGTCTACGGAATATTAAGATCTTCACTAGAGCATTGGCAGCAAAAATGATCTCTAAGTTGTTTGCTGATCCGGAGTACCCAGGAAAGAGCCTTCTAATGTACTGACAAATAATCTAAACACTACGTTTACAACGGAGTGATACAGTTGACCGCAAGCTGAGAAACGCTCGAGCTTTATAAGAGTGTGTGCGACTTCAGGCGAACAGTGGATCAAGAAACAAGGGGAAAGGATTTCAAAAACTAGCGCCAATAGATTTAAGTTACTTGCTGATGAAAGAGACACTAGAAGGCAAACCCGTGCCGATGGAAGACATGAAAGAAAAGCAAAGTCCCTGAAGTGGTTCGCGAATTTGACTGGCTGAGAAGATGATTCGTGTTACTGACGCGTCAACGCCTCGCTAGATTCTTTGCGACACCAATGATAGATGTGCGAACTGTGGGCAATCCAGACCACTAAGTATGCGTTATTTGAATGCGTTGCTACTAAGGGTGTATGGCACCTTGTTTGGCGCACCTTTGGAGTTAGAGCTGCATCGCTGTCGCAAAGAATAACGGCAAGCCCACTTCATACTCTGGTGATAATGTACGTGATCTGGAGACGTAGGTGCCAGGAAGAAGCTCGTTGACAACCACAGCGTGCAGCGCTCCCAGCCATGACCGTATTTATGGAATTGTTTTTCGAATACCTAGTTGACGAGCTGGAGGCGAGTGGTGTTGATGCCTTCTTAAGGCGCTGGCACACTCCGTTGTTCGCATTACATGCGGAGAAACTGGAATTTCCAGCAGCGCCATACTCAGTTCGGAAAAAGAAACAAGTTACCCGACTCCCCGTGCTACTATTCCCCTCCCCCTTTCTTTTTTTTGCTTTTCCCCTCTTTTGTTTCTTCTTCATTTCTCCCCATCTCCTTGAGAAGTAAGATGATTTAGTTAATATTTTTGTTGCTGTATAGTTAGTTGCTAGCGTACAGTGTATTACTGCAGTCGGCCTAAGATTGCGTCTAGAGGTTGCGTAAGCTACACTGACGCAAGTTATAAGTATATAGTTTAATATCGTCTCTTGGTGCTTGCGTGTACGGTTGAATAAACTTTCCTATGTGACCAAAATGTCTGCATTCAGGGTATCCCAAAGGGAACACTATCGTCTTTAAAAATCTACTGCTCGCGCTGCACAGCCCACACGGCCCCACGTACATAACGCTGATGACTTGCATGTAGTGCCGGTTGGAGATGTCTCTTGTGCGCAGTTGAACAGGTAAAATTCTCAGCGTGCCACATTACTAAAAACTGGACGTGCTGTCTCTGTGTCAAATCTTCTTCTGTCTCTCTTGCTCATTACAGTGATTTTGCTCTGGGCAACACCGGCGCACACTGCATGCTTCGCCCTCCCACGGTTTCACGTTAGTAAGGCTGAAACCCCTTCCCTGCATGTTTCGTGGACGTTACACTGTCTTACCTTCTTATAGCTTTGCACGTTGTCTGAAAGCTTGTGCACGTAGATAGGAGAGATAATAAAAAGGAGCAGGCGGGGATGTCAACCAGAACAATGTCGCACACCTACCTTCTGCCTGCCCGGCGCCACTGGCTTCACACGTTTTACAGTGACTGCGCATTTCGTGAGACGGCTCTGTGCGACTGAAATGAGGAGAGACTGGAGATGTTAGCGTTTAGCCGTCTTTAGTTTGAAGCTCGAACGCTTCTGAAACCCACAAGTAGGCTTGGTGGGCTAGTTGTATTGCATCTCAAAGGCTACAGCGCACAAAGACGGGGACAGCAGAAGAAAACACAGGACGAAGCGCCGAACTGCAACTGATACTTTATTCTCTGAAGGAGGAACCTTATATGCGCACATCGAGCCAATGAAAGCGATATTAGGCACAGCACCAACACGAGATAAAGTTACAACCAACCTGACACTCATTATTTTGCACACGGCCTAAGACATGTTTCCGTTCAAAAATTCTATCTCCTTAGTGGAGAGGGTCACAGAGGGAGCACTCACGCAACTGTCTTTTGGCGATCAATTTCATACGCTTCAATCACTTCACGTGTCAGCTTATCCTTTTCCTTTCCGATTACCGAGCACTGCCAGAAAAGTGGTTCACATGCACAAGTCCTGCAGTGCATTGACAAGTGGCCTGATATGGCTGTCTTTCCTACCAAATTCTTATGCTCCCTGAGCCTATCGTTGATACATCTACCGGATTGTCCAATATATCTTTTCCCGCAGCTCAAGGGCAGCGAGTAGACTATACCTTCTTCCACAGTCAACAAACCGCTCCCCATGTCTTTTGGCGCATCCTTCTTTTTTGTTGCCATCAGCGTTAACAAGCATACATAGTTTTGAAAGCTTGTTAGGGGCGGAGGAAGACTACATCGACACCAGCACGCATGCCTATCTTTTTGAGATTGTGCCCGACCTTATGCATGTACGGCACTACTACTAACTTATCTTTCTTTTTCTTTATCGCCTGGCCTTGCTGATCACCACGCTTCATCTCCCTTAGCAGGACACGAGCCACCGAGTCAAGCATATGGCGCGGGTACCCAGCCGAGACCAGGCGAGTGGTTTGAGCAAAGAAGGTACTCTCTGTTGAATGCAAACAGACTTCCGCAAAGAATTCCTTAGACACGACGCGATGATTCCCCTTTTGACAAGCGTTGTATGGTTGGAGGCGAAGGGTAGCAATGGTTTACTAGCCCTTGGCTCATAACACCAGCAAATATGCCCTGCTGTAAAATTCAGCCTGAGGTCAAGAACTTCAGGGAATTTTCCACCGGAAGTTCGTGCGTCAACTGCAGTGGCTAAGACATTCGCTAACTACTTCGTGTTTTCTGCTCTGCATTTTTCTCAGAATCATGTACCAAAAAGCCAACTCGCCACTTTAATGCACCGAGGCAGAACGACTGTCAACGAAAGGAGTTCCACTACAGTGTGATGGATAAGTGCGCGAGTGTCGTGCGTGGTGTCGTATCGAGGACAGGACCAGATTGGACGGAGCGGTTACGTAGAAGGTGGTGAGGGGCCTGCGCAGAGATGAAGATGACGATGGACTTTGGCACGCGAACGAGAGAAGAGGAGGGGAATCGGGCGGTTAGCGCGAGAGGCGGGGGGCGCGTGAAGAGCCACGCAGTAGCCACGGTGGCATTCCGTCGAGGTGGAGGACGGCGGGCGTTCTCGGCCAGCAGCACGGTCGGGCGTAGACCCGAGTGCCTGGCGGAGGTCAAGAGTCGGAGTTTAGGGCTTCGCTTGGCCTCAAGTCTCCAAATCAAGTCTATGGAGCGCTCTCGGGAAGCTGCCGCGTCCACCAGCAACACCGTCGGGTGGTAGGCCCGAGTGTTGCCCTGTCTTGCAAGCGCCATGGGACGGCTTCGCGTGGCCTCACAGCTCGACATCCTTTTAGGAAGACCCAGATGATCCCCGCTGTTAGTGATGCCTTCGGGCGTAGCCCCGAGCGTTCCATTCTGGAGGCCACGGAAGATTGTCGAAGTCAGCATCATGGTCGGGTGCAGTCCAGAGTGTCTGGCGGATGCCAACGGTGGAAGTGTACTGCTTCGTTTGGCATTAAGTCTCAACGTCAACTCCGTTGAGTTCCCAGGAAGCTGCAACGTCCATTCGCAACACCGTCGGATGTAGGCCCGAGTGCTGCTACGCATTACTGGACCAACGAGTCGAAGCACAAGGATCTGCTTGACCTCCGGAGCAGCTGTCCATATCATCGCTCGACCCTACGGCAGCGTCCTTTCATGCGCTGCAGTTAACCTTGCCAAGCCATTGCGACAGCTGCGTTCTTGTGCCGACGCTACATCCACGAA
Organism: Rhipicephalus sanguineus; assembly: GCF_013339695.2. Classification (NCBI taxonomy): domain Eukaryota; kingdom Metazoa; phylum Arthropoda; class Arachnida; order Ixodida; family Ixodidae; genus Rhipicephalus; species Rhipicephalus sanguineus. The sequence goes on from NC_051177.1 coordinate 59,343,707, forward strand.
GGCGCATCCCGCATCAGCTGTTTGTTCTGCCCGGTGAGACTTTCCACACTAAGACTAAGCATGTGCGTTTTCTTTCTGACCTTTTTCCTTGTGTTGTAAGGCGTCGTGTTCTCGTATAGCGTCTATTGTTGTGTATCTTATGTTCGTGTGTTTTCTCTATCATAAAGTGAAAAACAGAAAACAGCCTCGCCATTTTCCTAACGTTGCTGTCGTCGACGCAACGTGCTCTTTTCTCGGCTTATTCCAAAGAATCCCATCACATACAGACAGCATATCAAGGACTAGGGCCGGCTCCAGTGGGAGTGGCATGCGAAGCCATGGCTCAGGTTCCCTGCGGGCGTCGATTCTGGTCACTAAGCCAAAATTTCATTTGCCTCTGGTTGGTTCATATTGCTGAGGCTAAAATTACAGCGCAAACGCACTTCTTTGTCCTTCTTACATCTTCTTCATTTCTATCAAGCTAGAGCACGCGCCGGCATGGAGCGAGCGCCACATGCTATGGTTGGCTATGCTATATGTGGTTTTGCCTGCGTTACTATCATAAGGAAGGCGCTCGAAGAAGAAGAGGAAGAATTCTTTCTCGCGCGCGCGTGCGCTTAGATGGTTTTACTTTACCTGCGCAACGTTCGTTTGTATTCTGCCGCTAATATCCAGGAGACCGAATGAGGCCTGGCGTATTTGTCTAAGGCAGCAACCTGCGGATCGAGGGGTCGCAGGTTCGAAACGCCGGTCGAACCAGGATTTTTTTCTTCTGAATTATTTTTATTTCGTGCTTTTATTTATATATACATACATATACGTATCCGGGACATGACGGCGACGGCTAAAATCAGCCGAGAGTGTCCATATAATTGCTATGGCAATAAAAGCTAGAAACAAGCACATTTTATGAATGTATCTCGTTTATTCACATAGTAGTACCTAAAAAGTAGTACAGAATAGCTAAACAGATGTCTTCATTACTTCATACAGGCACTTTCAGGATTCAAACATAACGGTACATATACATACAAATTGAAAGTTAATGATCATATTGGAAAATATCATTGCTATATACAAAACAATAATATCACTCTCGCATTGTGCATGCTGTAAACAAGTACGCAATTTCCGCAAACGCATAAATTCTCCAGGTGACAGAAAACAGAAGCAAGGATTATGTAGCGCAAATGTGCGATGTCGGATTCATTGTCAACACGAACATTTCAGCATACGAGCAAACATAAAAAAACATTCTGCAAAATTTATCGCAAAAAATAGACGACGTACTAATCAACGGGAACAACCAAACAAGCCGGAAAGAAATGAACACCAAGAACACAAACTCTATGAGTAGTGTTCTCAAAAACAATGTTGCCCTGATTGTCCACAGCAGGTAGCGCGTACGATGTTTAATGGTGTAGTTGGTGATCCTCCGCATAACAGACTACTGCTGCTTGTCCATAGCTGCACTGTAGCGTCTTGACTCGATGTTTCCGGCATTTAACGTGAAATTCGAAGCGCATGTTTCTCTATAGGGGTTGGATGATGCGTATTCGGAGGAAGTTGACGTCACTTGTTCTTGTTGAACGGTGGGGCGCACTGTAATTGTCTCATGATGCAACGGCCAGCTTCAGTGATGGTGAGCCTGCGGGATTGTTATGGTAAATGCGCCTCAGGTAACTTAAATAAGTATTCTCCATTCGTACAGCTCTAAGACGAAATCACTCTGCTTAGGAACATTACCTTCAGCATTCTTGGTGCTATATCAGCATTGTTCAAAGTTTTCTACACCACTATGCAGCACAGCTGACCAAGAAGAAAGTACCCGCCGTGCGCAGCCGCTGCGGAAGGAGAATTGAGGAGATAGAGAATACACGCTGACTACATGTTCGGTTTCTATTCCCCAGGATTATAAGTGCATAGTAGAGTATCGCCACTGTCGCTGCTTTCAAATATTTAGACTCGTTCCCTCTCCCCCATCACCCTGTTTGCTTGCCAACACAGCACAGAGGAGTAAATAAGAGAAGCAGGTCATGATGTAACCCTATTGGCTATTACGAATCGCGCCAGGCAGTCGCGCGCTCTTGCGGCCAATGGTAACATACGCTGGGACCGTTGGTAGCTGCTGGGCTTGAGCTCGACCAAGCGACGGCGAGCCTGTATCTGTTGTGTGAGTTGTAAGCCTGGTGCACGGCACTGTATTTTGTGTCTCCTGTGGCCACGGGCCTGAAAAAGAGAACGACTAACACGGTGGCTACTTCGAGCCGTGTACAGCCCGCTTCATTGTGCTGCTTCGGCGAGAGAACTACGGGGAGTGTATTGTGGCTTCTAGCAATGACCGCGTCCGCTTTTCCAGTGTGCAAGGTGTATTTGGAACAGTATGCGCCTTATCTTGCAGCAGCTGCAGCGTCGTTCATGTTGAACGTTCTGTTCCTGCCCTGGTATGTTTGTTTTGGCCACACATTGAGGTTCCTGCAGTGGTTATAATATAGAGAATTACGGGCCCTGCTTTGAAGATATATCGGCCATTAGTGGAATAAATCAAACGCGGGCGCAGAACTCGGGGTATTAGGGGCCTTCTGTTGTTTGAATGCGTGTGGTGGCCAACTTGGGAGTATTCTAATTTGAACGCACAAACTGCGGATGATTCAGATTTGCGTTTCGGTGAAAAAAAAGGGGGCAAGTGTCAGAAAATTCGATGGACTTTTTTATCGCAGTGTTTTGTTTTTCTTTTTGCTCCTGATTTCGCGGGGTGTTATGGCGGGAAAATGTTCGGGGCACATCGTATTTGGCCGCTCCGTGCCCGAAGCGTACTTTTCCCATTTTTTAAAGAAGGTGTAGGGACGGGGTGTTTTTGTTAAAGGCGAACTATGATATGAGGGAGTCAGGTAGGTAAGGTCCGGTCATTTTAGGTCGCTAATAATGCCCCGTTCTCCCACGCAGTATATAATGCATGTCTTGGGAAAAATTAGACGTGGCGGTGTGGCTGTATAATATTTGCTGCCTGGAAGGCGTGCGGATTCTTTCTGCTACTACGCGCAATTCACAGCGGCGGGGGGAGGGGGGGGGGGGAATTGGTGTCTAGGAACAACCGGGCCACCCACGCCAGCATGACTTGCATCTAGGCAAGGTTGAGGAATATGTGAAGGATGCCATTTAGCTTTGTGTAAGTTGGGGAAGGGGGAGGGGGCAGGGGGTGGTATGTCCCGCCCCCCCTCAAAACTGCACTATCTCAAAACTGCTCGTTTATTCCGTTGGCGACTTTCATTCTTCACTAGCCTTGCATTCAATCAGCTTTTGTTAGCTTTCCAACCTTCGTGCGCTCTTGCGCGGTCTAAACAAGTCGTCGCGTCGGGAATTGCTCTACTGCAATGGTTGTGAACGGTGGTCTGATTCATGGGTCTTTATTACGACGTTCCACGGCCCCATGTAAACTTTGTGAACACCATGGTGTATGAGGTTATGTGTGTGAAGGTAATGGTAGGACTATTCGACTTTCCTTGGGATTATTCGAAGCGCATGAAGCTATTTGGTATTCACTGTGATCAGCAAACTTTTGATAATGTAATGATCACGCTGATAGCATTTCTTATTATCATACCTGAGGGCACTGCACGGAACTGTACCCGCCGCGAACTAATAATTTTCAATGAGTTGCAGTTTCGAAAGCGAGAGTCATGTTCAGCTTCAACAAAAGTACACCTCACCAATTTCACGAACGATTACATTGTGATTTAGAGATAGAATGCAATGTCGAATCCCGGTAGATTTCACAATGGAGAATGCAAGCGCGCTAGCTAAGGGTAACATTGTTTCAGTAAGTGGAATGCCATTCATGTTCCCTTCGTGATTTACACACACGGTTGGGTAAGTATGCGTAGCCTAGTGTGCACAAAAGGCTCATGAGAAAAATTCGGGCAACATTGATGAACTGAAAGAGAGCTTATCTCCTGTGCGAGGAGGCACTGGTTAATTACTAGCACAATACCATGTTAGGCTAGGCATTTGGCATGGTTCGTTGGAAACGCGGCCATGTTATTGAGCATGATTATGTGTCGTTACCAGGCGGCGGTTGTAAGCGGTATTTCTTTCCAAAAAAATTGTTTTCGGCATGATTTATGTGTTATTTCACAATAAAACCTGCTTCCTTGTTTTGACAGATGTCGATTGTTTGGATTAGTCGATGCGTGACAGGGACGCTTTCATACGCGCTAGAACGGTATAGCGTTTCAAAATACGCTTTCATTACGTATCTGTGGCCTAAGGAAAAGTTGTAAAAGCCTATTCCAACATAAATTAATTCGATTTGCTTACCCTTTCTTGTTAAATTCTTAATTGTGGGTACCGCTGGGGCCCGAGAGTGACAAGAATGGCGTCGCGGTTATGCAGGTGATCCAGGTTGGACAGGCCGAACAATGATGCGTGCGGATGCGCCGTAGCCACGGCAACCGCCGTTTTAAAGTACGAATAACTCTCACTAAGCATTTAAAATATTACTTTTCATGCATAAGTTATTTATTAGCAGCACGGTGATCGATTGCTTCTATACTCGGGGGACAACTTTCTGTGGCAACGAAGGGAAAGCTACAGAGCCACAATGCACGCATCCTACCGCTTAATGAATGTAGTCCCACAAGTGCTTCCGTATTTTCTGCGTGAGATATATAAAATACTCCTTCATTTTCCTCCGTGTAGCTTTTTGAGACGTAACGCAGCGCACACAAGCGAGATATTTGTATTTATTTTACTTTATACGTTGTCACTTGCGTATTTGCGTGCTCGAAAAAGTCGCGCCTTTACCCGGTACCTTAGACGCTAAGCAGCGTTTGCGTCGAAAATGCAACGCTAGCAACCACTTTCCACGGCGTTACGAGACGCGCGCCAAACCGGACTACTTCGCCAGTGCATGTGCAGACGCTCCGCCCCCGTAGCTTTCTCTTCGTTGCCACAGAAAGTTGTCCCCGAGTATAGGCACCCGGCAATGCAGTTTCCGAGATACGATGGTACGCCAGAAACCACAGCCTAGCGAGTAGACGCAGCAAAATCGATTGTCTATCCTCCGCATCCTCCATGTTCAGAACGCTCCTTGACTTGACGTGACTTGCACCGCCTCAATGCAGTGCGTTTGAAACGCGGTTGTAGGCTTTGTGCTGCTTGGCACAGCCTGAAAAAGAGCACGTTCTAAAACGCGTTTGTGCTGCATTGCAGGCGGTGGCAACATCCCTGAGGTGGTTATGAACGCACGGAGGAAGCGTTCGTTGAAAGAGGCGCCCAAAAGGGAGACACTTGAGCGCGTCGATGTGTGCGGCGAGCGTTTCATTTTTCTTGGTATCCCTGGCGGCTGGTGCCCTCAATACGTAGGCGTTCAAGAAAAGCTCCAACGCGCCCTCTGGTCATTGACGGGTGCCAATAGGCGATGCGCTTCTTGATCCTGACGAGTCCTATACCACATGTTTGTCCTTCCCACGCGTGTTCTGCATTGCTGCGTTCCCGGGAGCGTCGTTGCCTGGTTTTACAGTTACGTCTTCTTTTCCCTACATTTTCGGCTCGTCAGCGTCTTCCGGCAATTATTTGCTCCGACCAACTCATTACTGTGGTTGCACCGGTACAACATGTTCATGAGGTTCACACGTTTCACAAAGCGACGGTGGTAATCTCACTGGGGTAGGAAAAGCGGCTTCTGCGCATAGTGTCTTGGAGCTTCGAAGTACGGTGTCAGGGCTGCACACGTTGTTGCCCTACAGCAGCACGGTCTCAGAAACCGTAAGAGAAAACGTTTGATTAAAAGAAAGAAAAACAGCATTGTTCTTTGAGGGGTCCCGGTGGTGGCTTGAGTTTTGAGTACAGCACCTTAGACCATGGGTCTCCCTGCGCGCTCTCGTGGCCAGATCGAGCTGGTTCTGGAGTGGACCGTCTTACAGCGAGGTGTACCACTGAGGGTCGAGACATTTGGCGACGTAGTAGCTACAGTGAGGAAAACATCGAAGTCTTCTCAGTGAAAGCTTCCATTTCATTGCGAAATATTTGAACCGCTACACATTCTAGAGGAGCTCCATATGTAGATAGAAGGATTAAAAGTTACACCATTTCCCGCTAAAGGGGACCGTGAGGCAATGCGAAGCCGGAGCACTTGCACGATCGCGTTCCGTTGGCGTTCGTCGGGCATGCTACCGACCTCGCGTCGTGGAACGGGATGAGGAACGCTACGCGCGTCTTGTCTTCCTCTAGCCTGGCCGTTAATTCTCACAGGGCGATCGGGAAACGCGGTGGACAGGCGCGCGAGAGAGGGGCAGCGCAGGAGAGGAGAGAGAGGGGGGGCGCGCATGCGCTGGCGCTCATCGCGCCGTTGCGCAGGAGAGAATTTCGGCATGTCTAGCCCGCGTTTCAGAGGAAGAGTGGAGAGGGGGGAGAGCGGAAGTAGAGAGGGGGAAAGAGGAGAGGGGGAGATGGTGAGTGGAGAGGAGGTGTGTGGAGAGGGTATGCGCATGCGCATTAAGGGTGGTCACGCCGCACACCACCACCACCACCGGTTTGAACTCCGCTATAAGATGCTTCGCATCTAAAACAGGAAATGCAGTGAGGTTAACTAGAGCACGGCCGCTAAATAAAAAAGAGGTGCGGCCTGCCGAATGGCTGCGTTTTCAATGGTGGAAGGGGTGACATGTAGAGTTTTGAGACGCTACCGTAGGGGCGCTGCACATCGGTAAACAGCGGCCGCTAATAAGCGAACGCTCGGGGCGTTGGCTCGGGCGAGCGCAAGCAAACGCTCTTGCTGGAAATGAGCGTACGGCTGCTCATTTCCAGCAAGAGCGTTTGCTTGCGCTCGCCCGAGCCAACGCCCCGAGCGTTCGCTTATTAGCGGCCGCTGTTTACCGATGTGCAGCGCCCCTACGGTAGCGTCTCAAAACTCTACATGTCACCCCTTCCACATTGAAAACGCAGCCATTCGGCAGGCCGCACCTCTTTTTTATTTAGCGGCCGTGCTCTAGTTAACCTCACTGCATTTCCTGTTTTAGATGCGAAGCATCTTATAGCGGAGTTCAAACCGGTGGTGGTGGTGGTGTGCGGCGTGACCACCCTTAATGCGCATGCGCATACCCTCTCCACACACCTCCTCTCCACTCACCATCTCCCTCTCTCCTCTTTCCCCTCTCTACTTCCGCTCTCCCCCCTCTCCACTCTTCCTCTGAAACGCGGGCTAGACATGCCGAAATTCTCTCCTGCGCAACGGCGCGATGAGCGCCAGCGCATGCGCGCCCCCCCTCTCTCTCCTCTCCTGCGCTGCCCCTCTCTCGCGCGCCTGTCCACCGCGTTCCCCGATCGCCCTGTGAGAATTAACGGCCAGGCTAGAGGAAGACAAGACGCGCGTAGCGTTCCTCATCCCGTTCCACGACGCGAGGTCGGTAGCATGCCCGACGAACGCCAACGGAACGCGATCGTGCAAGTGCTCCGGCTTCGCATTGCCTCACGGTCCCCTTTAGCGGGAAATGGTGTAACTTTTAATCCTTCTATCTACATATGGAGCTCCTCTAGAATGTGTAGCGGTTCAAATATTTCGCAATGAAATGGAAGCTTTCACTGAGAAGACTTCGATGTTTTCCTCACTGTAGCTACTACGTCGCCAAATGTCTCAGACCCTCAGTGGTACACCTCGCTGTAAGACGGTCCACTCCAGAACCAGCTCGATCTGGCCACGAGAGCGCGCAGGGAGACCCATGGTCTAAGGCTGCTGTACTCAAAACTCAAGCCACCACCGGGACCCATCAAAGAACAATGCTGTTTTTCTTTTCTTTTTAATCAAACGTTTTCTCTTACGGTTTCTGAGACCGTGCTGCTGTAGGGCAACAACGTTGTGCAGCCCTGACACCGTACTTTCGAAGCTCCAAGACACTATGCGCAGAAGCCGCTTTTCCTACCCCAGTGAGATTACCACCGTCGCTTTGTGAACGTGTGAACCTCATGAACATGTTGTACCGGTGCAACCACAGTAATGAGTTGGTCGGAGCAAATAATTGCCGGAAGACGCTGACGAGCCGAAAATGTAGGGAAAAGAAGACGTAACTGTACAACCAGGCAACGACGCTCCCGGGAACGCAGCAATGCAGAACACGCGTGGGAAGGACAAACATGTGGTATAGGACTCGTCAGGATCAAGAAGCGCATCGCCTATTGGCACCCGTCAATGACCAGAGGGCGCGTTGGAGCTTTTCTTGAACGCCTACGTATTGAGAGCACCAGCCGCCAGGGATACCAAGAAAATGAAACGCTCGCCGCACACATCGACGCGCTCAAGTGTCTCCCTTTTGGGCGCCTCTTTCAACGAACGCTTCCTCCGTGCGTTCATAACCACCTCAGGGATGTTGCCACCGCCTTCAATGCAGCACAAACGCGTTTAGAACGTGCTCTTTTCAGGCTGTGCCAAGGCAGCACAAACGCTACAAACGCGTTTCAAACGCACTGCATTGAGGCGGTGGCAAGTCACGTTCAAGTCAAGGAGCGTTTCTGAACATGGAGGATGCGGAGGATAGACAATCGATTTTGCTGCGTCTACTCGCTAGGCTGTGGTTTCTGGCGCTACCATCGTATCTCGGAAACTGCATTGCCGGGTGCCTATACTCGGGGACAACTTTCTGTGGCAACGAAGAGAAAGCTACGGGGGCGGAGCGTCTGCACATGCACTGGCGAAGTAGTCCGGTTTGGCGCGCGTCTCGTAACGCCGTGGAAAGTGGTTGCTAGCGTTGCATTTCGACGCAAACGCTGCTTAGCGTCTAAGGTACGGGTAAAGGCGCGACTTTTTCGAGCACGCAAATACGCAAAGTGACAACGTATAAAGTAAATAAATACAAATATCTCGCTTGTGTGCGCTGCGTTACGTCTCAAAAAGCTACACGGAGAAAATGAAGGAGTATTTTATATATCTCACGCAGAAAATACGGAAGCACTTGTGGGACTACATTCATTAGCGGTAGGATGCGTGCATTGTGGCTCTGTAGCTTTCCTTCGTTGCCACAGAAAGTTGTCCCCGAGTATAGAAGCAATCGATCACCGTGCTGCTAATAAATAACTTATGCATGAAAAGTAATATTTTAAAATGCTTAGTGAGAATTATTCGTACTTTAAAACGGCGGTTGCCGTGGCTACGGCGCATCCGCACGCATCATTGTTCGGCCTGTCCAAACCTGGATCACCTGCATAACCGCGACGCCATTCTTGTCACTCTCGGGCCCCAGCGGTACCCACAATTAAGAATTTAACAAGAAAGGGTAAGCAAATCGAATTAATTATGTTGGATAGGCTTTTACAACTTTTCCTTAGGCCACAGATACGTAATGAAAGCGTATTTGAAACGCTATACCGTTCTAGCGCGTATGAAAGCGTCCCTGTCACGCATCGACTAATCCAAACAATCGACATCTGTCAAAACAAGGAAGCAGGTTTATGTGAAATAAACCAATAATCATGCCGAAAACAATTTTTTTGGAAAGAAATACCGCTTACAACCGCCGCCTGGTGGAACGACACATAATCATGCTCAATAACATGGCCGCGTTTCCAACGAAACCATGCCAAATGCCTAGCCTAACATGGTATGGTGCTAGTAATTAACCAGTGCCTCCTCGCACAGGAGATAAGCTCTCTTTCAGTTCATCAATGTTGCCCGAATTTTCTCATGAGCCATTTGTGCACCACTAGGCTACGCATACTTACCCAACCGTGTGTGTAAATCACGAAGGGAACATGAATGGCATTCCACTACTGAAAACAATGTTACTTAGCTAGCGCGCTTGCATTCTCCATTGTGAAATCTACGGGATTCGACATTGCATTCTATCTCTAAATCACATGTAATCGTTCGTGAAATTGGTGAGGTGTACTTTGTTGAAGTGAACATGACTCTCGCTTTCGAAACTGCAACTCATTGAAATTATTAGTTCGCGGCGGGTACAGTTCCGTGCAGTGCCCTCAGGTATGATAATAAGAAATGCTATCAGCGTGATCATTACATTATCAAAAGTTTGCTGATCACAGTGAATACCAAATAGCTTCATGCGCTCGAATAATACCAAGGAAAGTCGAATAGTCCTACCATTACCTTCACACACAAACATCATACACCATGGGGTTCACAAAGTTTACATGGGGCCGTTGGAACGTCGTAATAAAGAACCATGAGATCAGACCACGTTCACAAACCATTGCAGTAGAGCAATCCCGACGCGACGACTGTTTAGACCGCGCAAGAGCGCACGAAGGTTGGAAAAGCTAACAAAAGCTGATTGAATGCAAGGATAGTGAAGAATGAAAGTCGCCAACGGAATAAACGAGCATTTTGAGATAGTGCAGTTTTGAGGGGGGCGGGACATACCACCCCCTGCCCCCTCCCCTTCCCCAACTTACACAAAGCTAAATGGCATCCTTCACATATTCCTCAACCTTGCCTAGATGCAAGTCTAGCTGGCGTGGGTGGCCGGTTGTTCTAGACACCAATTCCCCCCCCCACCTCCCCGCCGCTGTGAATTGCGGTAGAGCAGAAAGAATCCGCACGCCTTCAGGCAGCAAATATTTACAGCCACACCGCCACGTCTAATTTTTCCCAAGACATGCATTATATACTGCGTGGGAGAACGGGGCATTATTAGCGACCTAAAATGACCGGACCTTACCTACCTGACTCCCTCATATAGTTCGCCTTTAACAAAAACACCCCGTCCCTACACTTCTTTAAAAATGGGAAAAGTACGCTTCGGGCACGGAGCGGCCAATACGATGTGCCCCGAACATTTTCCCGCCATAACACCCGCGAAATCAGGAGCAAAAAGAAAAACAAAACACTGCGATAAAAAGTCCATCGAATTTTCTGACACTTTCCCCCTTTTTTTTTCACCGAACGCAAATCTGAATCATCCGCAGTTTGTGCGTTCAAATTAGAATACTCCCAAGTTGGCCACCACAACGCATTCAAACACAGAAGCCCCTAATACCCCGAGTTCTGCGCCCGCGTTTGTTTTATTCCACTAATGGCCGATATATCTTCAAAGCAGGGCCCGTA